>NW_003020058.1:855856-899089 GCF_000006335.3 Candida tropicalis MYA-3404 | reverse complement strand
CTTGTTTTGGAACTTGAATCCATAAATGATTCAGTTTCAACAACACATGTTCTATCAGGGTGTTTGTTGGCATTATCCATGAAAATGTCTTGGATTGCACCTCTATATCCAGACCAGTCCAAATCTATTGTTGGATCAGGTAATTGCAGTCTCTGTGAATCAGTGATCAAATTAACTTTAGTGATGCCAATATTGGTATCTTTTTGGACTTTGGACAAGTATTGATTGAATTGCTCACCAAATATCACAATTCTTTGATGGGAGTATAATAAAGCATTATAGAATATAGTGAATTTGGAACCGTCTGTGAAAATAGCCAAATCACGAACAGACCCTTCAACGGTAGTATTCAATTGTTGATTATCATTTGCATGTTGATATGACAATCTAAACAATCCTGGAAGATCTTCCAAGTTTTTGGCTTTCTTGATGTTATGAGCAACTTCAGTTAGCGAAGTGTAGTTGACTTTAGAAACATTGTTGTCATATTCTTGACTAATTCTATCATAAAGTTGGGTAAAAGTCAATTCTGGTGTTAAATTCAAACGAATGATAAATTCCGGGGTATTAGCAGAAGCATCAGTAGCAATGACAATATCTTCATCACCAGTTAATCTGTAAACCAAAGCAGCAAAGACAGTTAAGCCATATTTAAAATCTGATGGTTGTGAAGAAACTTCAAATGAGTAGGTACCTTCAACAGATTTGTTGTTAGCAGGTTTTAAATAATCATGGGGTAAAACAGATAATGTAGGATTATCTAAATAGTTTATCCAAAAGTCAGACATGTTTCAATTGATAATTGTAAATTTGGTTCAAAGAAAAAGAGAAAGAAAGAAATGAATAAAATAAAAAAAAAGAAAAATTTTAAATGAATAATTTTCAGTCTTTATAAACTAAACTTGCAATCCCCACCAGTCTTTTGTAGGAAATGAGTAAGACTGAGAGAAGAAAAAAAAATTGTACAGTTCCTCCCGATAACGCTTTGCTAAATATACTACTACACCGCGATTACTCATTTTGGCAACGAAAGCCGCAAACCACTCTCACCTTAGATGAAAAAAAAAATTTTCTTTTTTCTGTCTTCTTCATTTTGTTCACTGATAAAAATTTTTTTTGCCTTAAATGAGTCACTGAACTTACACAAGCTCAACTATTGTCATTTTTTAGTGTGCTTTTGTACAGTAAGAATTTTTTGCAGTAATTTTCTATTTATTCATTTTGATTCATTTACACAAACTATATACAAATCTGATTGAACATACAAATTCAATTAGTAAACAAGAATTGTAAATCATCAGGAGTTAATCTACTTATGGCTGCATCGTCATTATTAATCGTAGCATGAATCATATTAGCTTTCTTTTCTTGTAATTCAATAATTTTCAGTTCAATACTATCTTCAATACAAAATCTGGTAATCTTGATTGGTCTCTTTTGTCCAATTCTATGAACTCTATCCATCGATTGCCATTCAACACTAGGATTCCACCATGGATCCATCAAAAACACTTGTGATGCTTCACAAAGATTCAATGCTACACCACCGGCTTTCAATGAAACTAAAAATACTTCAACCTCGGTGTTTTCCATAAAATGTTTAATGGTATTGTCACGTTGTTGAGGTGTCATTGACCCTTGAAGTTTCACTGTTTGGAAACCAGCTCTTTTCAATCTCCATTCAATCAAATCCAACATCGAAGTGAACTGTGAAAACACAATTGACTTGATAGTATGCTTATCAGACCTAAGCTTATACAACTCTTCAACCAATGCTTCAATCTTTGTAGATGAACGCCATTCACCACCATGCGAACCCAGTTTAATACGATTAACAATTGATGCTTTAGTAAACAATTCTTCATCAACTTCAATTGCTGGTTGTTCCAAATCAATAGAAAGACCAATATGGCAAACTGGACACTGTAAGTTTGAACCCAGAAATGAATCAACATACTCTTGTATGCACATTCGGCAAAACCTATGATGGCATTTCGATTCAATAGGTTCCTCTGCTTCGTCATCACATAATTGACACATGATGACACCATCAAGATCACCACTGAGAGCATTATTTCCCACTTTCTTCAATACCAAATCTGGGTGATCAGCCAATTGTCGCATTCTAGTAATCAACGTGAAAATATTAGCATAGTTGTTTAACACCACCCCTTCGGCAACATAATCGTTGAACTTTCTTTTGGAATCACTATACAATGAAGTGTACAAGTCTTTTTCTTCTTCATTGAAAACATCACGACGGATCTCTACTACTCTAGGTGGCAACCCCAAATCATCTGCTCTTTCAATTTTAGTTCTTCTTAACATCATATGATCCAATAATAATCTGAGATTGCAAAAACTTTCATAACCAAGTCCGTCTATACCATATTTCTGAATATTCTTCAACATAAAATGATTGAAAAAATTAGTATGTTGCATTGGTGGATGTTGACAATGATCACATCTTCTTCCGTCAGAAAACTTCCAATGTGTACTTTTACAGTCACATTTGGTACAGAAATATAAATGAAATGGATCCAATTTCATGTATCTAATTAAGGAATACATCTCACCAATTCTATTTTGCAATGGTGTACCTGTTAGACACCATCTTTTTTGGGTATTTAGTTCACTTGCTGCTTTGGAAGTGTTGGAATTTCTATCCTTGATATTATGAGCCTCGTCTAAAATAACTCGATAAAATGGAATATTATGCAATGCTGATTCTTCCTTGACTAATCCCGCTTTTCTTCTAAAGCCATAGTTTTGCTTTCTATAAACAGATTCCAAGACAGAATACGAAGTAAGAATTACATCATAGTCAGAAAGATCCGCCACATTATTACTTCTTCCAGCTCCATGATACAACAATACTTTAAGCAGTCCAGGTTCTGTATGCTTTTCAATTTCATTTTTCCATTGCATTAACGCAACAGTTGGACCAACAACTAAATTCGGCCTCTTCGTCCTATCATGCATAAAAAGACCAATGGTTTGAATTGTTTTACCCATACCCATCTCGTCGGCAAGAACCCCACCTTGAAATCTACCGTCTTCTTGTTTGACTAACCAATTTAAACCTTCAAGTTGAAAAGGTAAAAGTTTGATAGTCATACCCGGTGGGTGTTCCGCTCTTTCGGGTGTTATTGTATCCGTTTCTCTTAAATCTGTAAACACATCCTTCAAATATGGATGCTGTTCATATAGTCTCATGGTGGTACGTTCATACCATGTCATTTTCTTTTTTGGTGCTTTCTTGGTGGCGCGTTTCTTACGCTTAGTGGTTGTACCCTTCGATCTAACAGTTTTAGCTATACTAAATTGGTCAAGTCCATCAACATTCAGGCTACTATTGGATGATCCAATAATGGCAAGAGGGGTATCGTCGTCATTTACTGACAAGTCGTCAATAATATTGACTGCAAACGGTCCAACTTGATTAGCGCGTTTGATTTCTATAACCTCAATATCATCATCAGAATTTGGTGTATCACTTTCTTTGTCATCCAAACTTAATGTAAATTCCTGATCTCCATTATCGTCACTGTCATCTGAAGATGCAGCTTCCTTTTTAGCCTTCGACCTTGCCTTTGTCTGACTACGCGTACTTGCACGCGTTCTTCGTTTCTTTGAGGGAGCGGGATTGTTGGCATATGTATCAGAATCAACCGAATCATCTTCTAGGTCAAAATCCTTTGGTTCTGTATATTCTACTTTCATTGTTACTGCTCTTCTTGGTCTTTTCTTAGGTTTATCATCCACGATGAATCCCCCTCCTAATTCCACGTCCGATAAGGATATATCATTCGTAGTGCTATTTTCTGGGTCTGCCATTTTATTATTATTATTCTATTGATACCTTCTTGAAATAAAGTCGAGATCTATGTCCTTGTATTAATCGTTGTAATTTCTGTTTGTGTTGTAAAATAAACAAAAAAAAAGAGAACAAGGTTAGAAAATGATAGGAGAAATGGGTTAGAAAAATTATTTGATAAAATTCTAGTGTGAATCAAAGAAGAAGCTGAAAAATTGCAAAAGCAACAGAAAAAAAAAAACTTTTTTTCCCCTTCTTTCTTTTAGTTCAAAGTACACGCTCATTACCTTACTTGATTGGGATTTTGCGCAATTTATTCTCTTTGTTCTATATACTGTAATAATAATAACTATATAATTGTACTATCCATCAAGGAAACTTACTAACAACCATTTACAAAAACAAGAAAAAAAAAATCAAATACCAGGATCTGGAACTTCTTCTAAAAATGGTTTGCGTCTAGCTGCTTCTAATAAACTTGGAGGTTCTGTACGTGATTTCTTGCCTCGGGAAAACAAGTTCTTGGTTGAACTCTTTGCTTTTGAGAAACTAGACTTTGACGGTGGTGGACTCTTTGTACGTGAATGTGGGCTTTTTCCTTGTGTAGTCTTTGTTGATGTATTTTTTGATGGTGGGGGTGATTTCGCCGGAGTAGGACTCTTTGCAGGAATTGGACTATTTGGTTGCTTCTTAGGAGTATTCGTTTGCTTTTTCGGAGTTGTTTTTGTCTGATTTTTAGCATTAAATGGGATGGAAATGATCAACCAATCATCAACTATCTGGGACTTTACATTTTGTAAATTATCATTTGAAGGATTCAACTTGAAAAATTTCTCAAATCTATCAACTGATGATTGAACCATCAAATAATATTCTTGACCTTGTTTAACGACTTCTATTTTAAAATTCTTGTAACCTGTTTTATTAAAAATTTGTATTTCATGGTGATCTGATTTGTTTGCTTCTTTAACTTTAATATTAGGATTGTTTGTGGTTTTACGTCTTGCTTGTGCGGATCCTTGACCAGAAGAACCCAAATGATTGACTAAATCATCATAAGGACTTGAAAAACTATTAAATAAATTCACCATTATAATTGTGTTCAGAATGAATGAATAAATTGAAAACAATAGGAAAAAAAAAAGTTTTACTTTATGTTCATTATATTATTGCTGCTGTTCATCTTTTATATAGTCAGAAATTGTTGGATTTCCCCCTCTTCCCCCTTTTTTTTTTCCAGCACTGTTTTGACTAAGATTTTTGCAGCCCTGGCAATTCTAAAGACTATTCTGGAAACTACTGGAAACTTCTCGCATATTAAGATCCGAAAATACCAGTCTCACATGTTGATTTATTACTTTATAATTTTGTTTATATTTGAACCTAGTATACAAAAAGAAAGGAAAAATAATAATTGTAATAGAAGAAGAAAAATACAAGTGTACAAATATCTGTTTAACTGTAAATCTGAATAGTAAGCCCCCTCCTCACCAGCCATGGATGCATCTAGATGGTACCAGCAGCAGTGGCTCTTTCAGTTCTTTCGGCATCAAAAAGGAAATCATGATAAGATTTATCAAATGTATGAACTCTAATGAAACCATCTTCTCCTCCACTACTGTAACCAGTACCATCTGGATGGACAGCAACGGTGTTCAATGGACCGAAATGACCTTTGACACGTCCAATTTCTTCTTCGAAAATTTTGTGGTAAAATCTAGCTTCGAATTTACCTTGTGATTCAGCAGTAGTAGTAACATTTCTAGCTTCTTGACCACCACCCAAGATGACGAAATCTTTAACTGGAGTAATAGCAGCAGTGTTCATTGGAGCATCAGCTTTGTAAACTTTCAAGACGTCAAAAGTATCAACGTCAATTAAAGTAGCGGTTTTGTCTTTGGATGAAGTAATGAAATAGGATTTATCTTCTGGAGCAAATTGGATATCAGTAATACTGACGTTCTTTTCATCTGTATGTATACCATGGGCTTGTAAACTTGTAACCAATTCACCAGTTTTAGCATCATATTTCGAAACATAACCATTATCGTGTCCAACAATTATAAAAGCATCATCGTCAGACCAGCCAGCCACGGTAGCTTTGGAACCTTCTGGATCGGTTTCAATGACCAAACTTGGAGTGGCATTTTGTTGAGTTATAGTAGAATCATCATCATTTATGTCGAATACAGAAATTGTACCAATGTGTCCCATAACTTGATCAGCAATGGCCAATAATTTCTTACCATTTGTTGAAAATGCCACTCTTCTGACTGGAGATGGGGATTCCCAAGTATATACACATTGACCATTTTCAACTTTCCATAATTTGATAGCCAAGTCACCACCTCCGGTGGCACATAAATGAGTTTCTGGATCAACATCGATGGACCAAATAACCCCTCGATGTCCTTCTAAAGTTCCCAATCTTTCACCATTTGATGAGTACCAAATTGAGGCAGCATTATCTTTTGCAACAGAAAATAATAAATCACCTTCTCTGTTGTATTTAACTTGGGTTAAGGAACGTTCATGTCCCATCAACTTTATTGGTCTCATGTCGTACTAGTTGTTCTTGTTATGGATGATGTATTAGATCTGAAAATCTAGTGAAAGTATTGATGAGTGAAAAAAAAAAAAAATCAGAAATCTCGTAGAAAGACAAAAAAAAAAAAGAAAAATTTTACTACCTTGTTCGTGCGAATGCGAATAGTCGTGCATTGTGATCAATTCTGGTAAACCTTTATTTTGGGACCACTACTGTGGTTGATAGTTTTATTTCATTGATAAGAAGAATATTTGTATATAAAACAATATAGACCTCCTACTTAACAAACATGTTCAACTTTGTTGTCCTTTCCATCGTGATCACCATAATCCAATTTTAATCTACGGTTGAAAATTTCCAACATCCAATCAAACAAATACTTGGTAACCGCAGGATCATAACGACCCTTGGAGGATTCATCTCTAATAAAAGCATGTTGAGCAGAATCAATTTCGGCAAAATGAACTGCAACTTCATTCTTATGTAATTCTTCTCTAATCAAAGATCTCATTTCAAATGGAACGTGTGTATCCTTGGTACCTGCAATATAAAGAAGCTCACCTTTGATCTCACCACATCTTTTTAATGAATCATCATTCATGCCTTTACCCAAAGAGTGTTGAGCAATGTCGGTAGCAAACCAACATGTCAGCGCCAATACCCTTGGATCAAGAGCAGCTCTAAAGGCTAAATGACCACCAAGGCACATACCAGTTGCACCAATTTTACCATTACAAGTTGGTAAGCTAGTCAAATAATCGATTGTTAAGTTAGTATCTTCATCATATGAAGACAATTCCTTTTCAATCTTGTATTTGTTACCCAAATCAGTACCTTCAGCATCATAAGCCAATGGTTCGTGCAGAACAAAATTATGATAAGAACTTGGTGCCGCAACAATGAAACCTTGACCAGCAATATCCTTGGCAAATCTAGAAACTGGTCCAGTAACTTGATAAATTTCACTATAGACAATTACCCCTGGAAATCTAGCTTTTGGAAAGTTTGGGATTTTTGGGTGATAAGTAAAGATACGCATGGTAGTACCATCTGCGGTCTTTACATCGTGATAAGATTCTTCAATTAACATGTTTAGTGAATGGAATTGGTTTTACTTAAAACAATAATGTTTTCAAAATATTTCAATTAATATAAAAAAAATAAAAAATAGAAATGGAAAAAAAAATTCAATGTCAATTGAGATTTGGTTTCTAGTCAACATGACTTTTTCGGAGTCGTTCAAAATTACTAAAGGTGGAATAATAAACGATTCGTGCACATTGATCAAAAAAAGAATCAGGTGCATAGTTGCACCTTCTGTTGTAAAGAGGATTTAACAAACACTTGACAATACCTGTTCTACAAGCTGAATACAATTATTTGTATTAAATTCAAACTCTACACAAATCATATAACATGGGTTGAAGATATAAACAATCAATTACATTGTTCCAATACTGCTCTGGAAGATTGTCACATAACAACAACAAATAATTAGAAAACTCTATTTCTTTTGACCTTTTGCCATTAGTTCAGCTTGCTTTCTTTCATCAGCTGCCTTTTGCTTAGCTCTCATACGCTCAGCATCTGTTTCCATACGTTTGTTCTTATCACCCTGTTTTTGACTTTTTGCTGCTTCTTGTTGTTTTTTCAAGTTTTTGGCTCTAGCCAAGTCTCTTTGATTACCTCTAGCCATTATCAATTTCAATTACCTTGTTCACCAAAGAAAAGGATCTTAAACACTTGTGATTTTCTTTTTGTTTTAATCTGTTGAGTCAAATTCAAAAGAAGGGAATGGAATGTTAAATGAGTATACTCAATTGTTCCTGCGTCTTTGCCGGACGTCACTTAACCTAAAAGTTGCCTGGGTTAGTTCTTTTTGAATGTGAAAATTTCAAGTTTTTTTTTTTTTCTGCTCATGTTTGATACCACCTTTTAAAATACTTTTCGCACTTGTTCCTTCTTCTCTCCCTTCTCCCCTTAGCAAAATAGCTGTCTCGCTTGAAGCTTTTTTTTTTGCTTCTCTTACAATTACGAACTCCTGTATGTAATTATTTATTATATTGTGAATCCAGTATATTTTTTTGGAGAATCTATAGAAACTAATTACTTATTGCTCTTTCAAATCTGTAATGATAGCACGATCTACTTTAGGATCATAAGGTTTGATCAAGAATTGGGAGAATCTTTTTAAATTGTCAACCCCTCTAATTTCAGATCCCAATAATGGCATCTTAACTAAATGGTAGTCCTCGTATAACTCAGCCATTTGATCCAAGTACTTCTTTTGCATCTTCCATCTTGCCACACATCTTTTACATGGATTTTCATCATCGTCAGCAAATAACAATTGGTTAACCACAATGGAGTTGACGTCCATTTTGTAGGACATCAATTCTTGAATCATTCTCTCAGTTTCATAAAGGGAAAGGAACTCAGAGATGCAAACACAGACAAAAGTAGTTAAGTCAGGGTTTGTAAACTGTTCATTAACCTCTTCAACATTTTTTTGAACCTCATTCAATTTGGCAAACATATCTTGTTGACCTTGAGCACCACCACCCAACATACTCATCATTGGACCCAATTTACCCGATAATTGTTGGAATTTTCCTAATAATTTTTGCAAAGTAGTTGGTAATTGTAAAAAACGCAATGTGTGACCTGTTGGAGCAGTATCGAAAATGATAGTTCTGTAAGAAACCTTATCTTTAGTATCCAGCTCAGTGACCTTTTGGTTCTTAATGTGTTTCAAGACTTCCATAAATGACAAAGCTTCATCAATACCAGGAATAGAACCGGTCATATCATTCATCATACTTTTCAAAGGATCATTAGGATCATTATTGTATTGTTGTGCTTGTTGTTGTAAATCACTCATAGCTGCTTCAGGATCAATTTCCATACATGATAAGTTTGATAAACCTTCAACTTTTCTTGCATCTTTACCAAACTTTTGACAGAAAGCATCAGATAAATTATGAGCTGGATCAGTAGAAATCAATAAGAATTCATCCTCTGGGTGTTGTAAAGCTAATTGAACGGCAATTGATGAAGAAGTGGTGGTTTTACCAACACCACCTTTACCACCAACAAAGATCCATTTCAAAGTATCTTGTTTAATCAATTCTTCTAAAGTAGGTTCCAATTCAAAATCCATTTTTTGATATTACTTTTTTGTTTGTTAACTCCTAGTTTAAACTATTTGAAAGCTGCTGTTCACTTTTCTTAATGCTTTTTTTTTCTGTCTCTCTCTGTCTTCCTTTTTTTTTATTCTCTAAATATCACACTCGTAATTTAATTGGAACTATTATCTGGCATTCAAAAAAGTTGAAACACAACAAGAATCACAATCAAAATAAAAAAAAATAAAACAAAGATAATTCTATTGAAAGGTTGTGTGTCCAATGAAAAGAAATAAAACACAAACGATCTAATTTTGAAGTAGTTTGCACAATTTAATACATCTTCATATCTAATAAAACTGACCCGTGCCAGAAAAAGTCGTGTACACTTGTTAAAGTTCTCTTCTGTACAAACCAGAAAAAAAAAACAAAGGAAAGAATGAGAAGTGGTCAAAAAAAAAAACAATAAAAATAAACAGAACCTTTTCTTTCTATCGCCAGCGTGAAAGCAAAAATCAAGAGCCAGAACAACTTTTTTTTTTTTTTCTCTCCAGATTTTTATCAATCTAGTTCAATAAACAAAACAGTACCACCCCTTCTTTTTTGTTCCCTTAACATTCAATCGATTCAATGTCAGAAAGAGAAAGGAAGAAGTTACTGAATAAGTTACAACCACTCTTTGATGGGATTTATAAAATTGAGGATAGAGGTTATTTAATCTCAAAGACCTTTCAAACTGTTCCATTAAGATCAGGAACAGATTACTATAAAATTGTTCAAAATCCATTATCACTTCATGCTGTGGGCCGTAAATTAAAAAGTTTGAAATATGCTAATGCTCAAGAATTTATATATGATTTGGCTTTGATTTCATGGAATGCAAGATTATACAATCAACCAGAATCTATTATTTACAGGCAAGCTCAAATTTTAAAACAATACATTACTGATGTGGTGATTGCAAAATTGAAAAGCGATAAGAAATTTAATGCGCAAGAATTGATTTATCCGCATATTGGCGATTTACCTGAAGATAAGGATAATGATGAATTAGTTGCATTTTCTTTTGAAAATTCGGAAGCCACTCCTGGTTCAAGTACGGCTGGTGCTCTTAAACGTGATGACTATGAAATGAGTGCTACCCCACAAACTATAGAACCTTCTGTTGTCTCTTTGTCTAAACCGGTAGTATCAACAGGTTATAATACCAGACTGCCATACCCGGTTCCTGCAGCCACACCAACTCCAACACTTCGACAAGAAGACATAAGGAAAATCAAATTGAAAGTGGTATTAGAAGAGGTAGACCTCCAATTATTGACAAACCATTTGAAACACGTATCAAATTGATTTTGAAAGGTTTCAAGAAATTACGTGATAGCAATAATAAACCATTGACTAAACATTTTGAGAAACTTCCAGATCCTAAAATCTACAGTGATTACTATGAGACCATAACTAACCCAATTAGTTTGAATGAAATTAGGGTAAAGGTTAGAAGTAGAAAGTATTCTTCTGTTGAACAATTTATCAATGATTTGGACTTGATGTTTGCCAATGTACAAGTTTATTATCAAGATGATCCTTATAGTGAAGAGTTTATGGACTACCAACAATTCAAAAAAGAAGCTCATATCATCATTCAAGCTGAGTTGAATAAATCTGACAAGGAAATTCTTCTTAGTACATCTTCATCCAGTGATGGTATTTTGAGATATCCTTTGGAAAGTTTGGAAATCGATGGATATACGTATAAGATTGGTAACTGGGTATTGATGAAGAATCCGGCTGATCCTGACAGACCAATTGTTGGACAAATTTTCCGTATGTGGAGTACTGAAGATGGTAAAAGATATTGTAACATGTGTTGGTATTATCGTCCTGAACAGACATGCCATGCTGTGGATAGATTGTTCTTTATGAATGAAGTCTGTAAAACTGGACAATATAGAGATCATTTGGTTGATGACATTATTGGACCATGTTATGTTATTTTTTTAACTAGATATCAGAAGGGTGACTTACCGGAAGGTGTTATTCCAGAAAATGCACCTTGGTTTATCTGTGAGTTTAGATATAATGAAAACACTCATCATTTTAACCGTATCAGAACTTGGAAAGCCTGTTTACCAGATGAGGTGAGAGATGATCCTGAACAGCCATTAGTTCCTTTGCCAGAAACAAGAAAATTAATCAAGTATGACTCACCTATCAAAGATTTGTTAGCTCCCGACGCAATTGAAGGCATGGAAATTCCTGACCCTATTCCAGGTACTGCCAATTCTCCACCACTTTCGGGATCAGTTTTCATTGATGCCCCATTACCTAATGATGATTTGGGACAGTATATCAGTAGTCAGAATGTTGTTGCCGTTCCCGAACACAATGATCCAAAGTCTAATCGTCTTGCTTACTTGTTCACACCAATTTCCCAATTGAAAGGTGGTGGTGGTTCCACAAATACCGTTTACGCTACTACTCCTGCACTTCCTCATGGTAGTCCAAATCATGTACCTGCCAAACCAATTACCGATACACTTGGGTTAGCAGCTGCACGTATCGCTGCATCAACTGCAAACAATCTTGCTCATTCGAATAAAAACAATATTAGTAATGATTCAACACTTTTACCTCGTGAAGCAGACAAACCGCAATTTCCAGGAACTTATAAACTGTTGCACGAACAGATCCAGGAGAATCAAGCAAAGAAGCAACAAGAACAACAGTTACAGCAATTGCAACATCAACAACACCAACAGTTGTTTAGAAAAGCCACCACTCCTACTCCAACCAGTATTGTACCTACAGGAACAACCTATCATTCATCTACATCTTCATATTCTAACTTGCTCGAAGGAGGTACATTAGCTTATGGTTTACAAGATGATGATGATAGTTTGGGTGATTTGAGTGATCTCGTTAACAAGAGGAGAAAAGTTGGTCCAAATGGTGAAGTAAGTGAAGAGGTTTTGTTCTATAGAGCACCACCGGTGCAACTCAGTGGGAATAAGATTGTAACCAATTCAAATATTGAATTAGGTCATTCTGCCAGCTATTTGGCTTGGAAATTGAACCAAAAGAAGTAAAGCCAACTATCCATAGTGCCTTCCTCAATAAAGGAAATCTTTATAAAAAAAAATGAAAAAGAATATAATTGTGTATTTAATAGTTTTTTTTTTTATTCTAGTTTTAATAAGTCTTTTTGTAATATAGTTTTTGTTTCATTATATATAATAGTAAAAAAAAGAAATAAAAGATCACCAAAATCAATCGAGTCTATTATAAACAGGAAAATTTTTATTCGCGACTTCAAATTACACAGACAGCTTTTCTTCCCCACCAACAAGTGAATTCCAATTACTCAACATTAACATATCCAACAACAGCATGGATGAAAAACAACTTCTAGAATTTCAAGATTGTCTAAAAAAAAGTAAGAAAATAATATCTTTAGTAGGTGCTGGGTTATCTGTATCCTCAGGACTTCCGATAGTTTATGGTACACAAGAACTTTATAAAAATTACAATTCAATAGATTTATCCACACCAGATTCATTTTATATTGATCCAAGTCTAGTGTGGCAATATTATTCATATAAACGATATCAAGCATTACAAGCATCACCAAATAAAGGACATATTGCATTAAGTAAATTATCACATTTGGATAATATCAAATACATTACAATAACTCAAAATAATGATGGATTACATGGACAATCAAATCATGATGATAATAAGTTATTTGAAATCCATGGCAGTTTATTTGATTTGAAATGTACTTCATTTATGTGTAATTTTGTCGATCATAATAATTTCAATCATCCATTAACTAAAGCTTTAGAAGGAAGTGAAAATGAATATATTGAAGGAACAAGAAAAAGGAAAATCGGAGAAACGGATTACAATAGTGGTGGTACGAACATCAGTACTACTTCTTTATCACCACAATTTACACCAGTAAAATCAATCCCAGAAAAAGACTTACCATTGTGTCCTATTTGTAATGAATTATTACGACCTGGTGTGGTATGGTTTGGTGAATCTTTATCTTTAAATTTAATTTCACAAATTGATAATTTCATAGAAGGCAAAGATCCACTGATTGATTTGATTTTAGTTATAGGTACAAGCGGAACCGTGTATCCGGCAAATAGTTTTATCGAAAGAGTTAAGCTTAAAGGTGGTAAAATAGCTATATTTAATATTGATATTGATGAAGATATTGTAAAAGGTAATCAACCTGGAGTTTGGGGATTTAAAGGTGATGCTGCAGAGTTATTGCCTATCGCTTTAAAGCCTTTAATTGGTGAAATATAGAGAATTAATATATTATAAATACAATACAAAAAAAAAAATTAATATAAAGAGAAGTATGTAAGAGGGCAGTGGGGACTATACAATAATCTATGATACTATCTTCTGTAAATGGAAACAACGACAAAATATTATTAGAAATGAAGGTTTATTGAATATCAAGCTTTCCGGAAACTGAATGAATGCGTGGGATATTTGGCTGGATCTCTCTTTTCTTTTTTTGTCCTTTAATTGTTATACTCTCCATGGTATATTATCTTTTATAAATGGATGTATATCTTGTTGATTGTCTAATAAATCATCAAATATTAAATTATCATCAAATGTTACAAACTTGGTCTCTAATATTGGCAACTGGTTCGTTTTATTCAGTATATTTCCATCAACCAACAAGTCATAAATCACTTGATCATCTTCATTATCAAAATCATTCTCCACATCGGTATCGCAATCATTGCAATTGTTGATATTACTATTGTTGATATTACTATTGTTGTTGTTGCAGGTATCTGTGCTTGATTTTGATTTAGTCTCCATGGGTGATTTGTAAAATGGATTTCCCACATTAGTTTTTGGAATGGCAGCTTTACACGATTTAACTTCTAAACGACTTAAAGTACCTATATTGGCTATTGTAACCGAAGGTTTCAAAGGGAGGCGCAACAAAGGGGAACTCGAAGATGGTTTGTTAACGCGGTACTTATTTTTCTTTGGTTTGTTTGTGGTGTAATCATACATGAATATATCGTTATTTCCTTGAGTTTCATTATGATTGTCAAACAACCGAGAATTTACCGTGGTTGGATTTATCTCATGATAATCTTGTAATGGAGAAGCTAATAATGAGTTTTTGGAATTCAATTGTTTAAAATTATTTGTTGGAGAATTTACAAGTGAAGTATTTGTTGATTCTTCCGATGTCCAATTATTTAAATCAAAATCAAAATCATTATTTGCATTTATAAATAAGCTTGGCGTCTTGTCGGCTATGTCTTTGGTGGTAGCAGCAATATTTGTTGGTTCTTCTGGAATAAAATCATAAAAAGCCAACTCGAATTCCGATAATGGATCCTCAAAGTTCACAGCTTTATACATGGCAGAAGTGGTAATAATAGGATTAAACAATTGGTTGATTGTGACAACTTTGAATACAGGGGAAGGTGGGGGGTTGGATGAGTGGATATAAATATAATACACGGAACAAGAATAATAGAAGATTCAAAAAGAGGAATAAAATAGAAGAAAGAAAGATTTCTCTAAACAAAAATGGTATAAAATTTTTGGGTGCCAATTGAGGTTATATTTATAGTCAAAAGTTAGGAAAAGGTTAATATTACTGCTAACTACTTCTCCTCCTCCTCTTCAGCTAAATACAATATATAGAAACTCGATTTGCTTTAGAATTATTTTAGTATATGTATTATTTTCTAAAATTATTATTTTTATCTTCTCATACAAAAAGCATTGTTATTAACCATCTGAATGGTTCTACTTTATTGTCTGCGGAATCATGTAGCTGTCAATTGAAGAAAATATTAAATAACCTTAGATACTTTAATAATAACAATGTGCTACACAAGTATAAATAATAAAAATCATGATCATCATCATCAAAAGAGAAGCAATGGCAAAAAAAAGCAAATCAAAACAAACACCGAGAACTTTTTTTTTTTACTAAAAGTAACCTCAAATACAGTTTTTGTATTTAATGTGCCTTTGGTGAGCGCAGAAGTATGTGAGTTAGTTTGTTATCTATTGTTAGGTTGAATTGGTAACGAATCATGTAAGTTGCACAGTTTCATTTAACGCTAAGTAAAAAGAAACGAAGAACTTATAAAAAAAAATTGTACTAAAAATCTAAAATACATCGAACAAAAACTCAAAACCTAATCAACCAAGATATCAAACTGGAACGGAATAACTCCATAGAAAAAAAGGAGCCAATTATCTAACCGAAGGGGCTATTCACATGAAATCTTGCGCGGCTCAGAAGAGGTGCAGTTGAAAGATATTCATATAACATAGGAAGTTCTCCCGAAGAGCTTCTTGTATCTTTTTTTTTTTTGCTCGAATTGTAAGGACGACCAATCAAACAACAGAAACTACTAACGTTTCACTAGAATTCTACTTAGCCACTATTCCCAGAAGTAATCGAAGTAGAAGCCTAAGAAGGAGAAAAAAAAAAAGAAAAAGAATTTATATATGTAAAGTTTAAAAGTTATGTGTGAAATGACCTCGCCTGTTATCAAGTCTGATTTTTTTAATTTTTGTATTGCTGGCTACGTTTAAATCTATTGACAACGAGATTAGATAGATGAAGTGTGGAGTATTTGTCCTTCTATAACCCGTGTCTAGACAAATGCTATTGGACTTCAAGGCGGTGTCCTGTAATTGTAGTTGTAGTTGTAATGTTTCATTTTCTGTTAAAATAGTTGTCAATACCAGGTTCGTAACAAATGAATTTTTTCTTTTTTTTTTTTGCAATTGTGGTAGTCTTAATAGTTGTGGTGTAACAATTATTTGTACCTTGTACCTCCTCTTGTTGGTTTGTGTAAATAATGAATTTCCACCTTTATTCTTGATAAAGACCCAGGCTACATTCAAATAATAAAAAAAAGAGGATTCGGAACAATAGAAAACAAGTTTAAACTATACAGCTTAAAAGCAAACTAATACTGTGAGGGGGGTGTAACAAAGTGTAAAGCATAAGATGAAAAAACCACTGTTTGACCCGAAATTCTCGGAAACATAGCAACAACTGTGGGGCGGTAGTTTTGGGGAGAATTTAACATAAATGCATTGTTCTTTACGTTCTTACTCTCATTTGTTGAACATTACTTGATTATCCAGTTAATTTTGCGTGCATCGTAATTCCTGATTTCCATCCTCTCGACTGATCCGCTACACAAAATCAAAATAATTTAACCCCCCAGAATAAACCGAAATCAAATAATAAATTTTGCAGCTGCGATCAGTGAAGATGCGTGCGATTACCTAATCACATACTATACGTTATGGTGTACCCTTTGAATATTACATTATAACAGGAGTAAATAAGTTGACAACAATACTACATTGTATCACTTTCACTCAGGTATAGGATACGAGTTTGTTTTCTTTTTAAGAAAAAAAAAGAAAAAAAAAAACAACGGAGTGATGTTACAATCTACGAAGATATCATCAGGGAAAAAAAAGGGAGGAAACGGCGAAAAATACTAGGGTGAGAGGATAAAGGAATCTCGTGTTACGGTTAATGAACTAGAGTAATAGGTAAAGAACAAGGCTCATAGGGAATGAATAAAGACAATGCTTTATTTTTACCTTATTATTGTATACAAGGAATTTAAGAAAGTGGAGAGACATTTTATTGTGTTTTTCTGTTGATGTAGATTTATTATCTGGATCATAATTATACTACAACAATAATTAAAATAAGGGGAAATTGAAATAATTACACATCGAGAGAAGAAGAAGAAGAAGAATAAAAAGAAAATGGAATTCGAGGTTATTTATTATTATTATTCTGACATCATCAAAATCAAAGTCAATAATATAACATTTACTCAATTTGGGTCGGATCTCAATAAAAGAAAAGAAAGAAATAAAAGAAAGGCATTAGGTTTTCAATTTAATAAAAACTAAAAAGAAAGTACTGTATGCCGAAAATAAAACCGAATAACACCACTTTGAGTATATTTGAAATCTTTGAAAGACGTTTAAAAAAGTTTCATGAACTCCAATTTTGAATATTCAACGGGATAAGCTTGGTGATTCGACTATGTTACAGAATCTTAGATGATTCCAAATAATTACCTTATTTCCAGACGGAAAAGATGGGTGTTCATTTGAAGTTTAATCACCGAGTATGTAAGTTAGAAGGTTATTCTTAATGTCATGGGTTTATCACTTTATCGTAATTTTTTCATTTATTTCTTTGTATGACGCCCTTGACTTGAATTTGATAATAATCTTTCAAGTCTTGATGTAAATTAAACAGAATCTTGCACATTTAACTATGAGGAGATTTATTGGGGTGTATTGGTGAGAAATATATACCAGATCAGGTATTATTGTTAAAAATAACTCATGACACATGAATGCTTCATCTTGCATAAATATTTAACGAAGAGCATGCTATTATTTTTTTTTTTTTTGTAGTTTTATACTTGGATTTGAATTTTGCATGTGGGTTATTTACGGCAAACATGATGCTGTATAGCTTATCAGCGAATTGAGTTTTCAATTCAATATGAAGATAAATATCGGGCTTTTGAGTAATCTTTGTCTGGAATATCAATGAAGGGAACAATTTGATTTTAAACATTTACTCTTTTTTATATATGAGTTTTCCCTTGAAAATAATGTGGCTAATTTAATATACAGATGTACGAATTTAGGTGGAATTGTTTTAGCTTGGGGGAGAGACGTGTATGACCATTATATGGTTTTAACCAAAAAAGGTTAAATATGATAAATGATTAATGTATTTTATCTTAAACCTTACAATTTATATGATACAATTGTTCGAATACCTCCTTGTGTTACTACTACGGGTTATTTAATGAAACAGAATATAGTACACATAGGGGATTGTGTGGGTTAAAGGGGTAAAATATATATTATTGCATGCTTTAGTACTTTCTTTTTGATTCCTTTGTTATTATTGCCCTGAGTGTCGAGAAGTTGAAATTGTGATAATTATTCTTTATACAAGAAATATTATTTCCATCCAACTTCAGATTCTTATAGCTTTTGCTCTCGAACAATATTAAATGTGCCATTATGTATCAAGTTAATTTCCTTTTCTTTTTTTTGTAGTTATTCATTTGTCTTTCCATTACTGTAGTATTGTTACAATATTTTGGTGTTGATAGTAGCAATGACATACCAATTCCAACGTTATTCAATTGATCTTACTTTTTGGTCTTGTGAAAACTACAGATATCGAGTAAAAAGAAAAGATAACTAAGTGGAATATATAAACAGAAATATCAAATGAAATTCGTTCTGTGTGTGTATGAGCTGTAAAACTAACTAAGTTGTGAATACGATATAAAAATAGAACCACTAATTATTTATTTCTCTTCTATCGCTTCATTTATCTTAGCCTTCTCTTCCCCCACTCTCATCTTCTTCATTCGGAAATGACTAATATCACATTGCGTTGACCTTAAGCCATGACACGTCATAAATGTTGACAATTGACCCCGGGAGGACGTCTGCTAGGTTTCTTTTTTTGTTGTTGTTGTTGTTCTTTTGAAGATGTGGAGGTATAATGTGCCGATCTTTGTATTAAGTTGATGTTTTTAACGAACCCCAGCTTCATAATACTCTTCAGACTGGGTCATTCGAGTTCTCTTGTGGTTAACAACAACTGATACACACAATATAACAATAGTCAATAATAACAATAACCATCAAGATAATAAAATTCAAAGAGGAGTAACTATTGGGCACCATGTAACTTCTACTTTTGAAACACATGTAACACACGTTTGCCCATATCTCTGGTTTAATATTCTTTTTATTTTTTTTTCTTGCCTAATCTCTTCTGTATGTCTTCTAAAAGTACATATACAATGACTTGCCTAAAAGAAAGCACTTACACACAACAAGGACAACAGGAACAAAAGTGAGGCAATTGATACTACATAACAATATTACTAATTGTAACAATGAATCTTAATCTATTTAATAAACTATGATGTAAAACGTAAACAAGCAAACATATATATTGAACTATGCATATATGAGGTCATTACAGAACTCGGCAACTATTCTCCGCTTTCAACTTTATTTATTTATTGATTTATTTATGCAATAACTCACTATCAAACTTATCTTGCATTACTCGTTGCTTTGGACCCGTTTTACCATCCGGCGGTAAACCAACTTGTAAATTCGCATCAATTAATAATTGATTGTATAACCACAACTTTCTCTTTTCCTTAATACTTGAAATGAGTTGCGAAGCTAGTATCTTGTTGATTTTGTATCCTGTGTTCAACTGATTGGCTAATTTATCATGCAATTCTTTCAACTGATCTAGATCTTTAATCTTCTCAATATCATCAACATTAATATTTCCCTTCGAATTATAATCATGGACCAATTTCTTTGTAGAACTTGATAAATTCTCTAAGATTGAATTACTGCTAACTTGTGGGAAACTTCTCTTGGGATTCTCATGTACGATCTGTTTCTTAGCCACATTCACGATATTATTATTCTCATCGTGAGTCAGTATTAATTCTTCAATCTCTTCATCATCATTAAGTTCTTCTCTCGAAAGAGTTATAAAATTTTTATATCTTGAGTTCGCTACTCGATATTGTTGGAAATCAAATGGTAATTTATCAATAGATTTCAAATCAACCATAGTATCGTCTTCTGTCTGCTCTTCCTCTTTTGTTCTCAAAACACTCAAAAACTCATTTGTAAACCACCACGGTTTCTGTAATTCATAATCATGTTCAATAATCTTCAAATATTCATCTTCATATAGATGATCAACATCAAATTCAATATCCATTCCTTTCCTAACTTTCTCTTTCAATATATTCAATTGATCTCTTATAGAATATAATTCATGTACACCTTTAACGTGTTTAGTTAATGCATCTGATCTAGTAAAATGTTTCTCACATTCAGGAACAGGACAAAAATATGGTTTTTCTCCAGTATGTGTTCTACAATGTGACACCAAAGCAAATCTACTTGGTTGTTCTAATCCATATCGTGCACAATTCTCCCAATAACAAATGTATTTACTTGCAGGTGATCCTACTGGGATAGTATTTATATGGGTTAAATTTAAATGATTCACTAAACCTGTTAAATTTGTATAATTGGATGACGGACAATCAGTCCAACGACATTTAAAATCATTTGGAGCTCCAAGTGTTGATGGTCTTTTAGAATTCGATTGGTGATGATATGATTCTTCTAAATGTGGTTTATCTGATGATATATCATTCGAAGGTTCAGTCTTAATTTGTGGTTCTTCCATTCTAGATTGGCTGTATTTCAATTACTATATATGACGGTTGTTGGTGATATTTTTTTTTTCCTTCAATAGTGTTTTTTTTTTTTTATTACATAACTCTGTTGAACGCACTTTTTCGAATTTCGTTGTTGAACTCTCGGTGTGTTCTTTGTTGAAACCACGATGTGTTCTGCAAATACACATTCTCTCAAGGTATATAAAAATTATCATGTTTATTAGTATATACACATTCTCTACTCTATTAATTTTCTTCATTGTGAAATCTACAAGAATTCATCTAATCTAGCAGCTGGATTGGATTCAATAAAGTCTAATGAAACCTTGTGACCCAACAACTCTCTAATGTTAGAAACACCATACTTGATCATAGTTGGTCTTTCCAATGAAAGACCCCAACCCAAAACTCTCAAATTCTTTGGTAAACCCATAGATTCCAACATTTCTGGTCTAAACATACCAGAGTTACCGATTTCAACCCATTTCTTCAAACCTTTATGGTATGCGAAAATTTCCAAAGATGGTTCGGTATATGGATTATAAGCAGCTTTGAATCTCAAGTTGTCAACACCCATCTTACCAAAGAAATCTTCCATGAAACCAATCAAATCACCTAATGTGATATCATAACCAGCCAAAACACCTTCAACTTGGTGGAATTCAGCCAAATGAGTAGCATCAACAGCTTCATTTCTGAAAACTCTATCAATAGAGAACAATCTAGTTGGTTTTGGATCTTGGGCTAATTTGTGCAACATAGCAGCAGAAATGGCAGTTGTATGGGTTCTTAAAACCATTCTTAATGATTCTTCAGCTTTCCATGGGTATCTGTAACCAATAGAACCGTATTTACCTTCTTGATGAACTTGTTTAATATTTTCCCAATATGTTTTATCTTCTGGTTCTTTAGCAGTCTTTGGATCTTTCAAGTAGAAAGTATCTTGCAAGTCTCTAGCTGGATGTTGTTGAGGCACAAACAAAGTATCGAAATTCCAGAAACCAGTTTCAACATATTGGTTAGAAGGCATTTCAGTGAATCCCATGGAGAAAAAAATTTGTCTAAATTCTTCTCTAACTTTATTCAAAGGATGTAAAGCACCAGAAGATGGATAGACACCTTCAGAGTTGAAGTTATATGGTTTGAATTGAGCATCCTTCCAAGTTTGGTTCAAAACCATATCGGAAGTAATATCAGTTTCCAAACTGACAATTTCAAGAGCAAATTTAGGTCCCTTTTCAATTTTATAACCAACAATCTTGGTTAAACTGATTAATTTTCTCTTTTTCAATTCATTCAATTCTTTTTTATCATCCAAAGTACCGGTTTCATTAATTGTTTTCAATTCGTTTAAAACAACATCTTCTGGTAATTTGTCAACATTGGCAATTAATTTATCACCATCTTTACTCAACCATTTGTTTTTGAAAGCTTTACCTTGTCCAACAAGTCCGATACTACCCAAGTTTTCTTTTAATTTAGAAATAGTCAATCCTTCCAAAGCTTTTAAAACTTCATCAACAACTTGAACTTCTGGAGTCGCTCCGACTTTAAGATATTCTTGAGCTTCTTTAGTTAAAATCCATTTATCAGTTTCAATTTTATTGAAAACAATCATTTCCTTGGCCCATAAGGAAGTCAAGTTAGCATGTAAAGTATTGGCATCTATTTTAGATAATTCTGAGGACTTAAGGGTGTTTTCAATAACACCATTATTATCATTCACAAGTTTTAATATTTGTAATTGGAAATCAGACATTTTCTTTGTTTTTGCCCAAAGTTGTTTATTTTTTTTAAAATACCAAAGTTAGGTGGAGTGAAGTGTTGGGATGTTTGTTTGTCAGGTTGTACTAGACCCACTGATGATTCATCTTTCGCTTTTTTTTTTCATCAACTGGAAACGAAAATTTTTTGTAATAGTTGGTACCATTGCACGACCACTTTGTCACTGATCACGTGCACCGATTTTCAATTGAGATATGTGTTAAGATGAAGAGAATCTGATGATCTGGAAAATCAATTGATTATAATTATAACAGTAACAACAAACGAATGATGAGGAAGAAGGGATTGGATTTATTTTTTTTTCTTCAAATCATGACATCTGTCGGAAATTCCCAATTTAGAAATAGGGCAGTGTTTCATTCAGAAAGCATGATATGTACTAAAATAGAGAAAAGAAAAAGGGCAAAACTTTCGAGGGTAGAAGTGATACATCAAGACATTGTGATGAAAATAAATAAATAATAAGTTGAAAAACATTAGCCGTATATCCGCCATTCAAATGACTAAATATATGACCTTATTGGCATCGCAACTTTCCATTGAAAGTCAAATTCATCCTCTTGTGTAAAGTTTTAGCCAAGAGCAAATATGTAGTATGATAAACTTTTACTTTAATACCCTCGATTGCGATTCATGATCATTGGTACCCAGCCTCAGTGGTCCTATTTATATACCACCCAATGAAATAAAGAAAATTATATGTAGTAGTCTGATAACCAACATATTCTGTGTAAGCAAACAGTAGATTAATGACAGAATAATTACTATAACTACACGCCATATGTGAGGCTAAGTAAATGGTCGTGCGTGACCATTTCTGTAAAAATAAATCTTGCGTGCAACAAGTTTCCTTATTAACCGCAGCAATCTTAACAAATCGAAAACATTCCTGTCATGTTTATTTTTGCTGTTGTTTAGACGAAGAAAGAAAAAACATTGTCCTACTATAAAAGGGGAGTAAATTCCCATTGAAAGAAAGTGAAGTTAGTTTTTTAATTTTTTTTTAACTTGCTCAATTAACTAACCCTTCCTCAAATTAATAACAAACTAATCAATAATGGCTTTCACTTGTACAGATATTTTCAAAATCATTGGTGCTATCATCTTGCCACCATTGGGTGTTTTCATGGAAATTGGTCTTGGTAAACAATTCTGGATCAATGTTCTTCTTACAATTTTGGGTTATTTCCCAGGTATAATCCATGCATTATATATTATTTTCAAACACTAGCATGTGATGTCAAAGCTGTGAAGGTTCAATAACACAATTTATCTAATAAATCAGATTCCATAGTACAGAGAGAGAGTTGTCGGAGATATTTATGCCAAGTTGCATTATCTAATTTTATTCTTATTATTATTACTTATATTCATGAATAATGTGTATTTTTATTTGTTTATTTTTTTTTATATAATGGATGTTTTTTTTCTTTGTTTTACATACAAAGTCGGTTTTTACTACTATTGAATTATTGTAGATATGTTTTCAAATTTGGGGAAACTCATTAGGATTTACCATGTTTATGCAACTAATTTGCGCTCTTATTCACCAAAGGAGAAAATTAAACTTTTTCGCAACTGTTGTAGCCACCTATGGTTTCTTTTTTTTTTCCTTTCTTTCCTTATTATTCTTCGATTTAACCCCTGCATCAATAATCCTTTGGATAGATTACATAGATGCCTGTATTGGAATAAAGGCTTAGTTTAAGTATGGAAGTTTTTGTTAAAATAGAGCGAATTTATCCTTGTTTATTGCATCAGAACTATCTGTCGTCAAGTTGTGCATTGCTGGACAATAAAGAAAGCATAATGAATGTTATTCTAATAACCATTACCATGTAACGACCGCACTATCGATAATAAAAAACACGTTTCTTCAGTTCGAAATAGATTTTTAAAATATCCTACGTAAAGTACCACTAGTCAACCAGCGACTTGGGCAACTGAATCATTCTAGTACAATAATCCTTACCTCGAGTTTCTTTGTAAAGTTATGGTTTGATCATCTTGAATTCTTACACCACGTTCCATTTCTTCCCTTCATCAATGACAAAAGGAATGGAGATATCGGGTAAGGCTGTTTCATTGATTATCCCGATTGATGATCAAGGGATGAAACACAAGAAAGAATTGAATTGGTTCATTGTTTATGATCATTCAATAATCACAGTGGAAGAATTGGAAAAATATAAACAAATACCAAGACCTCGGAAGGCTCTTGAGGATAAGAAATTCTCTACTAAGGATTAAGCATTGTGGACGAATTGGTATAACGGAAATGGAAAATACAGAAAAGAATGAAATTTGTAGAAGAAAATGAAGCGATATCAGTATTCCTTTATACCATGCCAAGAACCTTTATTTCTGTTTCTAGATCTACGTTATTGATGTGGAGTTTATTGGTGTAATTACGTTTCACATCCATATGATTGGCTGTATATCAAATTTAACGCGGTATTCTGAGACCAGATTTACGTCGGAATGTGATCGTCATTTGCCTTTGACACATTGGTTGTTTTATTTTTCTCTTTGAGAGAGATATCAGGCACGAGATTATTTAGGAATCTTCCAAGAAATAACCTATCGTAACTGAAATCTCTTGTTATCATTTGAGATCTCGATGATGCTTGGCAAACAACATGTGAGGTTGTTGAAGACCATGGATATCTCGTGAATCGCTAACACTGGATTATTTTGTTTGCGGTTCTTCTTTGACGTAGATTGTTTTATGGTTATTTTTTTCTTTTTGTTTTGCTTGAGTTTCAGCTTAAAATCGAAAATCTTCCTTTTGTGCTCCGCCAATCCTCTCATTCTCAATTACTGCGAAAAAAATTTAGAATAAGTGATAAGCTCCACAGTAAATGAGTATAACGGTTCTAATTAAATGTTTCAATTCACCAAAAGAGAGATTCTACGGTATATATTGAAAGTACATTCTCGATTAATCGGTTCATTGCTCTGTATTTTAGTTCATTCTAAGCCACCATTATTTTCCTATTCTAACTTGAAATTTTAGGTTGATCCCTGCTACAAAAAAAAAAAATATAAACAGACTCACTTAATATTAAACCATGAGATTCGCTACTATTGCTACTACTATCACATTAGTTTTGTCCGTTGCTTCAGGTCTCACTCCCACCAAAACTGTGGAAGTTCATGTTGCTAAAAGAGTTGAATATACCGTTCAAGGGTTAGTAAGTGAATTGGTTTACCATGGTATTTTTGATACTTTGACCTTCTTTAAAAATGTCGCCAATGGTGGTATTTTGACTCAAACTGATTAGATTGAAGGGAATTACTTATATCCAATTGACAAAATTATTTGATACTACTATAAGTGGAGCACCCATTTTTTGTGAGTTTATGTTGACATTTAGGTGATTATACGTACATGTTTGGCAGATCTTTATTTACAATCCACGATAATTTTATTGTTCTTCTGTTTTGGTATTTTTGTATTTTGTCAGAGAAAATTTTGCAACAAAACAAAATTTGTTTTCTA
Organism: Candida tropicalis MYA-3404; assembly: GCF_000006335.3. NCBI lineage: Eukaryota > Fungi > Ascomycota > Pichiomycetes > Serinales > Debaryomycetaceae > Candida > Candida tropicalis. Next base: position 872,994 of record NW_003020058.1, on the reverse strand, counting down.
CAATCAAAGTAAGGCAACGTATTGTATGAACGTTTGGCCATACTTTTTTTTTTATTTTTGATTGACTTCTCTGGATCTATATAAATAAAGAGGATTTTTCTTTGTAGATAACATTTCAATTCTAATTTCTTTCTTTTCTCATCAATTAACCCTCAATTCAATTTATACCCATCTTGCTATTATTTACAATGAGATTCTCCACCGTTTTAGCTTCTACCCTTATGGTCTCTGCTGCTTACTCAGCTGTTGTTACCCCAACCAAGAGTCAAGAAATTCAAGTTGAAAAAAGAACCCAATACACTGTTCAAGGTTTGGCCAGTGAATTGATCACCCATGGTATTTTCGATACTGCTTCTTTATTCACCAACATCTTGAAGGGTGGTATCTTGACCCAAACTGATTAAACAGGTAACGGTTTAGAATAAATTAAAGAAAACATTGAATGTTTTAAGAATTGTTTGCTTTTCTTTATATTGTTATATTGGGATATGTTAGTATATACAAGTCTATTTAACTTAAACAGTAAATAGATCTTAGTAAATATAAAATACTTATGGTTAGATACTTATATATTGTAGTGTTCGATTAATCCTTCTATACCAAATAGGTGGAAGTTTTTTTTTTACCGAGGAATTTCAACAAAAACTTTTTGAAATCTTATTACAAGTTGTACTTCATTGTACAAAGCCATCAATATAATCAAAAAATACCCAAAAATTTGCTTCAATCCGACTTCAAATGAGCCCTGGCCATACTATTCGTATATAATCGAAAAAACGACAAAAACCCATATCTTGGCGTGTTCCTCTTTTGGGCATTAAAATTTTTATTTTGACGACGTGAGCGTATTTCCTCAACCATCGTCCCTTTTATCCACTCCAGGACAAGAAAAACTGAACCTTAGTGATAATACTCGTGTGATCAGATCTGTTGGTTTAATTTATGAATAATCAATGTACACGTAACATTAATAGGTAGGTGTGACTCAAACTGGTACTCACCCAAACAAGAAGCAACAATAATAATGATAATTTTCCTATACGTGTGGCTTCTGGTGGAAATATTCGAGTGTCAATTCAATGTAACCAGTTTCTCCGGTTTATTTCTCATTTAATTGAATAAGTCAAGAATTCAACCTGACACATAAATACTACCCACACTATCGTCGTTTATTATTATTATTCTTATTATTATTATTGCAATTTAACATTAACATTCGTGTTTTTTTGTTTTCTTTTAAAAGAAAGTTTGAGAACTATAATATTATCGATTGGAGTATTAATAATAATTAATGAAAATACATTATACAAAAGAAAGAAATTTAACATAATCACACATCAGCGACCTGTACAAAATATCTCCTGAAATTAATAACAGAGGTAGGGTTCAGAAATCACGTGTGGTTATTCTTAGCTAAATCTGATTATCAATACGCCATTTTTCAACCTTGCTATTTCCAGCTAACGATTTGACGGGTAATGACTTTCTCTCCTTCTGTCCCACTTTAAATAGTTTGCAACAATCCAATCTTTAACAATCACAAAGTTTTTTTTTAAACTGTTACAAAGATTTCTACCCGTGACTTGCATTAAGTTGCAGAAATAATCAAATCGTAACACGTAATTGTTTGGATATTATATTTACTATTATTTAACCAAATTGGGAACTCTATTATAGGTACAAATATTGCCTTTTTTTATAGAGATATATACTTCTTTTGCAAAACAACATATTACGTTACAAACAGTAAAGCAAAAACTATAAACTGATGTAGAATATATTTTAACCCTGCATCTTTTCCTGCTTTTAGTTTTTCACTCCATTTTTGATTATACCTTATACTCCTTTTTTTTTATTTGTTTTATATTCGATCTAGACCTCAAGTCCATTAGATAAAAGTCAACTAATTTTTCAAGGAGTTAAACAACTGAAGGAATACCTCTTTTCAAAATTCAAAAAGGAATACTAATGCCAGATCTCAAGCTTCTACGAACCATATTCATCGTGGTTTTAATTTTCAATATATGTTATCTTATCAAGTCCAGGTTCCTCAAATTTCCTAATGTAGGTCAAATCGAAAATTCCACTGATCCTGATGTTGAGTACATTCTTGATCATGAGGTGGTATCAAAAGAAAAGATGACTATAAATCAAGATGGCAGTTATGATTCTTCAACTGCACAACAAACGATTTTACAACTATTGAAAAAAGTTGCAACCAACGAAAATAATGAATTTTGGTTGGGCAACTCCAGTATGGAGTTTCCTTCTGTAGATCTAAATCCAAAGGATTTCTTGCCTCCACAGGAAAAAGGTCAAATCACTTGGCAGAATAACCATTTGTTGTATTATGAACCTAGATTTACTTTGGCTGTATATTTAGATGAATTACGACACCAATTCGAAACTCAAAATCCTAAAAACTTAATGGATAAGGATAATTTAATTGAATTACCTTTTGCTTGGTCCGATTGGGTTGATTTGACTGCTTTGAATGAAGAATTATCTAAACCAGTTGATCAGCGTTATAATTGTGATTGGTTGCAAAGATTTTCCAACAAACGGCCAAAATTTTCGGATTATTGTGTTGATTTGGTTAATCTCACTGATGATGAATTGAAACAAATGGGTTTTACAAGAGAACAGTTGCCAGGATATGTAGTGAAAAAATCACCAATGAATAAAGCTACCCATAAGCCAGTAATGATGCAAGGAAAGTCATTCTTGTTGACTCATCAAGAAAACCCATTCTCGATGATTTTCTTAACTCCCAATGGTACTTATGAAGCTCAAATTTCACCAAAGAGAGAAAGACTTGTTGATAGTGACTTATTTGAAAGATTCTTGATGCGTCGTGGAATTGACGCTAACCATTTAGATGAAAATTTGCGAATCTCTTTTAATCCTCAAGAAGAGTTTGGAAAATTGTTATCTACTATTCAGCCACGTCCCCTTGATCCAGACGATGATATCCATGGTGTGAATAAAATTACTAAAAATAAATCAGATACAACAATCACAAGAGAAATAAATCTAGATCCTTCCTACTTTCATTATTCTCAAGCGGATATCGATAGACAAATAATTGAGTTTGAGGAAAGGTTGGGTCAAATTGATCAGAAAAGGGGAGAAAACAAACTTGAATCCAATACTGATTTAACCCCTCGTGAATTGAATTATTATCAAAGTCTAAAGTATTGTAATTTATTTTCTGCCAAAGATGAACCCACTTATTATAAGTTGGCTACTTTAAGGAGAAGTAAGTTAAATCTAGATACTGGCTGGCATTATGAATGGAGATTTTTCAATGGGGCTATGAAATTTTTGAAAGATGATAGTTGGACATATCCACAACTAGAAGTCCGTGAACAGATTATTTTAGATAGATTACTTCGGAATTGGTTTAAATTTGCTGAAGCTAAAGGAATTGTTTCTTGGATTGCACATGGTCCATTGTTAGCTTGGTTTTGGAATGGTTTGATGTTTCCATATGATATTGATATTGATCTTCAAATGCCCTCTTCTGAATTGGCTCGATTAGCTCTTAATTATAATATGACTATAGTCGTCGAAGATTTAAATGAAGGGTATGGTAAATATTTGATTGATTGTTCAACTTTTCTCCACCATAGAAATATTCCTGGAAGAGATAATTACATTGATGCAAGATTTATTGATATTGATACTGGTAGCTATATTGATATCACGGGAGTAGGAATGAATGATGAAAAACCTCCATACAGATTCCATGAATATGTGGACGACAGAAAATCAAAAGATCTACCAGTAGAACTTTATATGGATAGAAGAAAGCATTGGACAACTTATGAAAGCATTAACCCCTTGAGATATTCGATGCTTGGGGGAACTCCGGTGTTGGTTCCCAATGATATAATGACGATGTTAACTTATGAATATAGAAAAGGTGTATCATCGTATTATTTCCAAGGTTACTATTATGTTCCAGCAGTAAGACTATGGATAGAAGAATCTCAACTTTTACCTGCGTTTGAACCTGAGAAGTATGAATCCCCTAGTGAAGAGCAGAGACGGCAGAATATCATAGAATTAATCGAAAACATGAACTTTGAAGACAAGGTTAGATTGTTGATGATAAACAGGCATGTTCTAATCGAGTACTATATAACACAAAGAGCAACTGGTTTGCATGAAAGAGAAAAAAAACTTATGTTTGATAGTACAATGACGAAACTGTTATTGAATCTTGAAGGAAACAATGAGTATAATCATTTGACTGCAAAGTTTGAGTTGACAAAACCTTTCCGAAAATCTTTATTCGATTTTGAATACTTTGGGAGGTTCAATCATATGCCAGCTCCTAATTATTCCAAAAAACCAGAAGGAGAGAAAAAGTCTGAGTAGTTTAAATATTGTATATTTATTTTGTAGAAAATTTTAGATGTACACATACAAAGTTAGAAGAAGTATTTTAAATTTGCAATATCTTTGTCGCAACAACGTACACACGCGTCATGGAAAGGCGAAAACTTGATGTGAGGAAAATTCTATTCTACAGTTATTTACTGTGAAACAAAACTAGGAACAACAAAAAAAAAAAACTGGTTGTTTGGTTTACTTGTAATGTACTATAAACAACACATATTCACAATGCTAAATCCAATAAAGTACTCGTTATCCCGTGTTCCTTTAACTAGATACTATGTCACTGCTACTACAAAGGCTAGCAGCACTGTAACAAGATCATATAATCGTTCCTACAAGCGAGCCAGTCCAGTCGTCAAACCAAAGGCAGTAACTACACCAAAAGAAGAATTTGAAGTTGAACAAGAAGGAGAAGAAGAAAATGATATTATAGGAACTGGTAATGAACTGGGAAGTCATGGTAGTGCTTTATTTCATGATTCTCCATTAGAAGCTCCGCTCTTTAATAATAACAATGGAACTATTAATTGGTCTGATTCATTCCATGGTTTAGGGTCACAACCATTTTCAAGAGAAATTGCTGATATTTTATTGACACCAATAGATGCTAAAGATATTGAGATCAAACCGGATGGATTATTATATTTACCAGAAATTAAATACCGTAGAGTTTTGAATCGTGCGTTTGGTCCAGGTGGTTGGGGATTGGCTCCAAGAACAGAAACTTTTATAACTCCAACTCAAATTAGTCGTGAATATGGGTTAATTTGTCATGGTAGATTAGTTAGTATTGCTCGTGGAGAACAAGATTATTTTGGTGGCGAAGACAAAATTACTACTGCTTTAGAAGGTTGTAAAAGTAATGCTTTAATGAGATGTTGTAAAGATTTGGGAATTGCTAGTGAACTATGGGATCCAGCTTTTGTTAGAGCTTGGAAGAAGAAATATTGTGAAGAAATCTTTGTTGAACATGCTACTAAAAAGACTAAAAAGAAATTATGGAGATTGAAAACTAACAAGGAAATCCCATATCCATTTAAAGCTATCTAAGATCTTTCTCTTCTTTTATGTACATAGACCAATAATAAACAATTATCTCAATTACTTAAATCCGTTTATTAAACTTCTCTTGTTGTTTTTGGTTTTGGAATATATATATATGGATAAATAATGTACACAACTCAACACCTTACGTAGTCCTCTTTATTTAAACAATCTACGGTTTAAAAATACCTCTACCGACACCCAATTCTTCAATAGTTTGGGTTAATGGTTTTCTTTGCCAAACATCCCAGAATTGTTGTTTTGGTAAGTTTTCATTTTCATTAGCCAATTCATACTTAGCTTCCAATCTTGGAGAACTGGTAGATTGGGCCCAATAAGCTCTATCAAGAATAGTTGCAACAGCAGTACCAAAAGCAGCAGTTATAATCTTATGTTTAGGTGGAATGTTTTTGAAACCAGCACTTAAAACAACAGCATTGGCAGAAGTTAAACCCCAAAATGTGTTCCAACAATCATTGGTTTCTCTTATATTAGCAACAGAATCTTGCACACCTCTAGCAATACCAAAGAATGCAACAACAGAAAGTGGTAATTGTAATTTAAATGTAGTTCTTTTCCAGAAATATAACCATGCGTAAGCTCCAACAGTTGAGTAGAAACCAAATCTTAAAATTTGACCAACTTCTTTTTGAGTATCAATTGGAGTCCATGCTGGATAACCAATACCTTTTGAAAAGTTGGCTAATGGACTTGGGTATTTAAAACTTGAGTCTGGAAGTGGAACAACTTCTGCTACTTCGACTTGTTCAGGCATTATTAATAATATTAGTAGTAATGGTGTTGGGAGTATATTTTAAAATCAACTCTTCAATCAATGGTATTTTTTTTTTTCCTTTTCCTTTTCTACTTTCTGTTTGGTTCTGGATTTTCTCGCCCAATCAAAAAGTCGTGAAAAATAAGACATTCTATATATGCGCGAGTTCAAAGACGTACATTGCCATGTTGGGAAATCAACAAATAGTTAAAAATTTTCATAGACCGAAGGAAAAAAATTGACCATCAAGCAACAGAAAAATGGGTTGAAAACTAAAAAAAAAAGTGAAGCCGATCTTATTGATAGAGTTACTACTTTTATCATCCACATCATTTTGATTCATCTTTTTCAGATTCCTTAAATTGATAATAAAATGAACAAGGCATTAACTATAACTGCTGTTGCAGCTGCTGCTATTACAGGATACGCAGTATACTTTGATTATCAACGTAGACATTCTCCAGAATTTAGAAAATCATTAAAGAAAAGAGATATTAAGCAAAAGAAATTGAAAGCTAAACAAGAAGCTGAATCTAAACAAAATAAATTGGAATCTGTTAAAAAGGCATTATTGGAAGATTTAGAAAAGAACCCAATTCCAACTGATTTGACTGAAAGAGAAGCATTTTTCATGGAACAAGTTGCCCTTGGTGAACAAAAAGCAAAGACTGATGCCACTGAAGCTGCTATTTGTTTCTACAAAGCTTTGGCTGTTTATCCAAATCCTACTGATATCTTGGGTATCTATCAAAAGACTGTTCCAGAAGATGTTTATGAATTGGTTGTTATGATGATTGCTGTCTATCCACCAGCTTCTGTTTCTAGTATTTTAAGTAAAGGTGCTCCAACTGTCAAAGATTTGAAACCAACTGAAGAAGATTTGGATTAAACGGTAGCCATTTAGGTAATGAAGAAGAAGAAGAAGTTATAGAAAATTTAAAAGACGACACGTGATAGAGCTCATCTTTTTGTGGATTTTTATTTTATTCTTTTACGATTGATCCCAATCTTAAGTTCTTTCGTTGATTTTTTTTTTTTCTTTTCATATCTGTTTATTCCACCATTTATTAATCTTTCTTGTTGTTTTATGTTTCCTCTTTATTTGTATATATTCATTTTATAAGGTAGGTATCAAAAAAGGTTTCATAGATATCTAATTTTAGAAAACTATTCTTATTCGCGTCACTAAGTCACTACCGTTAATGTAATTAATTTGAGATTTTCAGATGTTCAATCCTCAACTCAGTTCGCCAAGCATACGGATACTAAATTTTCTTTCATATTGTGGAAATCCCTTTTGTTTTTCTTTTCTACATACTTTCCTGTGCTTTCATTTGCTTTGTGTTGTAGTTATGTGATATTCCTTTCAAATAAAATCCTAACCAAAATCTGATGTTACTATTTTATTTTTTTTTTTTTTATTTTCATAATTTTCTTCTTCTTTTTTATAATCTTCATTTCATTCTTTTGATTGTTTAACATCAGTTTAGCCAACAACATGGTATCTTACTTTCGTTTGATATTTGCATTCGCTTTACTTGTCGTTCAAGTCTTGTCCCTCAATTCATCAGTTATACAAACAAACTTGTCTGATTTCCAATACAAGGGAGTTAGTATTGGTGGATGGTTAGTTCTTGAACCTTATATCACACCAACATTATTTAATGCAACTCTTTTATCCAATGAAACAGCAGATGATATCCCAGTTGATGAATACCATTATTGTGAAAAGTTGGGTGAAGAAGAAGCTACCAAAAGATTAACTGAACATTGGGAATCAATGTATAATGAATCTGATTTTGAAGAAATTAAAAAATATGGTTTAAATATGGTGAGAATTCCTATAGGTTATTGGTCATTTGAAAAAATGGATGGTGATCCATATGTATCTGGAGCACAAGAATATCTTGATAAAGCAATTGAGTGGTCTCGTAACAATGATTTGAAAGTCTTGATTGATTTACATGGTGTCCCAAATACTCAAAATGGATTTGATAATTCAGGATTAAGAAATCTTGGATATCCTGGATGGCAAAATAAAACTGAATATATTAATCATACTTATAATGTTTTGCAACAAATCTATGAAAAATATGGAACTGGCGAATATGCCAGAGAGTATAACGATACAATTATAGGTATTGAAGTTGTCAATGAACCGTTTAATCCTGATTTGGATAAACTTAAAGATTTCTATATTGAATCTTATAATGATGCTAGAAATATTCAAATTGTCAATAATACGATTTTCTTTCAAGAAGCTTTCCAACAAATTGGATATTGGGATGACTTTATTGCTGATGGAGAAGTCAATATCACTTCAACAGCAAATGGAACCAATGGAACCATTACAAAAACTGCAGATTTTGAAAATGTGATTATTGACCATCATCATTATGAAGTGTTTTCCGAATCACAAATTGCCCTGAATGTTTCAACTCATTTAGATAATATTAAAAATTATGCATCATCTATTGGTAAATCCACCACTAGATCAATTATTGGTGAATGGTCTGCAGCTTTAACTGATTGTGCACCATGGTTAAATGGTGTTGGTTTAGGATCAAGATATGAAGGTACATCTCCTTATACGAATGATCGAGTTGGTAGTTGTGCTGATTTTACTAGAAGTCCAGAAAATTGGTCTAAGCAACAGAAAAAGGATTATAGACGTTTTGTTGAAATGCAATTATATCAATATGGAAATAGTTCTCAAGGTTGGATTTTCTGGTGTTGGAAAACTGAAGCTGCAACTGAATGGGATTTTAGAGCTTTAGTTAAAAATGACATTATCCCACAACCTTTGGATAATTTCAAATATGTTAAGAATGGAGTTGACACCAGTGATTCTACCAAAGTTGGTATTACCTGGAGTTTAGTTGTCATTCAAACATTGATCTTGTTCTTTATTTAATAGAGACAAATTTTATAGACAAAAAAACTTACTTTGAGTATAAATAACTTTTTTTTTTCTTCTGCTTACTTGCTTCGTGTTGCAAAAACTATCAGAGACAGTCGAAAAATAGAAAAAAAAAAATAGATTACGCATACATTTTAAATAAAAGTGAAATAAAAAAGAAAATTTCTATATATTAACCAATTCAAACCATCAGGACTAATGATGATGATGATTTTCGTGTTCTTGTTTTTGCTATTCCTATATTCTAAGCCTTTGCTTTCTTCAATTTATTGTAATAGTTATTCAATATACTTTCACATTCAGTTGGATTATTGCAGTCATCCCATTGTGCGACCAAATCACCATCTTCATAAGCAAAGTTTTTACCAACATCCTTGAATGTATGACTAGCACTAATAGTCTTTGTAGGGACAATCGTGGTTTTACTCAAAATAAATGGATGCCATTGTAAGATATGAGTTAAGGCTGAGTCTGGACCGTATGGGAAATTTGGATAATTCAAGTAAAGATTGTCACCCCAGATATCCAACATTGATTTACCAATAGCATCATTTTTGACAATGAATGATGCGGTTTCAATTTTTTGACTAGATTGGACAAAGATAAATCTTATTGCTTCAGCTTTAGCATTTTTGTATGTCTTAATAAGTCCATTAGGAGGAATCAACGGTTGATCTTTTAACATAACGGAGCTCAATGAATTGGTTTCCAACAAATAATCATCAACATTAGTCTTCATATTCATAATTAATGCATCTTGATCCAAATACCAGAACCATTTGGCATTTGGGAATGCAAACATGGCTGCTTTCATACAAAATACTCTAACCCATTTTGATCTTTCCTTGTCATTTAAAGCATTGAAATCATTAAAATATGGTAAAAATTCTTGGTACCATCTGACATAGATACCATAATTTTGCAAATGAGCATAATCAACTCTATTTTGAACAATCTTTGTTAATGCATCCAATGAATATTTATCGAAATCAACAGCAGTAACAATAACCAATTCAGGACCTTTTGAACTTGAAGAAGGACTGTATACAATTTTGTCTTGGTTTTTGAAGTGGTTTTTAGCTTTGTCTAAATCCAGTTTTTTGTTTTGATCATCTTCTATTTGTTTTTGCACGGTATAATCTGGATCATCGAAATCATTTAATGATTTTATTTTAACTTTATCCATGTCTTGATCCCTATAACGATGTTCAATAAATAACTTCTCGGATGTCAATTTCTTTAACAAAGGAGCATGTTCAATTGGAGGATAAATGTATTTTGATGTTGTTTCAATTGTTTGTCTACTTGTCAATGGATGACCTTTTGGATAAGTTACAGTGGAAGTGGACGAAAAGAATATATAATTAATGAACGAAAGTGGATTTAAAAAATACCAAACAAATAACAATGCCACTATTATTAATGGTAATCTAGTTTTACGGTTAATTCTTTGAAATGTAGCAGGTAGAGGCAAGAATGATGTATTGGACTTCCCATACTTTGGCTTGAATGTGCCTGAGCCACCTCCTGTACTAAACATGATCTATAATGATATGGATAAGTAGAAAGAAGATTGATTAAAATTTCACCTGGACAGGATTAGCCAATCTTTGATAAGTTGATGGAATATTCAAAAATGTGAAAGTATAAACAAAGAATTTGTTTTTTTTTAAAAAAAAAAAAAAGAATCAGGAAAAATTTTCTGTTTCAAAAGAGAAGATGAAAAGGAAAGAAAAAAAAAATTGTTGATTACGATGTGTGTGTGTGTGTGTGTACAGTAACTCGGTTTTTTGTCCGTTGTTGTGTTGTCACCGAAAAACAAAAAAAATGCACTGAATTTCTGTTTCGTCATTTTAATACGTCGAATGGCACAAAACGACACGCGGGAAAAAGAGAGAGAGAGAGAGCACATCAAACATTCACGCATTCATTCTGTGAAAGTAGAAGAAGGAAAAAAAAAAAAAAAGAAAGAAAGAAAATTCTGAAAATCTCGAATGCAAGATTGAACCATCCTCATCGCGCTACTCCGTTCAATTTCTGCTGCCAGATTCAATTCATACAGTATTTTTTGGGGGTTTTGTCTTTGGTTTTACTTTTGGTGGTGGGAAGAACAACGAAATTTTATTCTTAATGAAGAAGAAGCCGTTGGCTCGACACTTATTGATTGTTTTCAACCGTCATTGACGATAACAGTGGTCCAAAATTTGTGATGCTTGTATGTACGTCAAGCTCTCTTTGTTGGTAGGTACTTCTACATTTAATTTAGACATTTGTGCTTTATAAAAAAAAAATTGGTAATACAAAAGAAACTTAAACAAAACAAAAAAATAATTGAAATATAATCAATCACAAAAGAAATGACCTCGATATTCTACATAATAAGATGAAATTTATTCCAATCTTAAAACCTTTATCAATTACCTTCCGAATTAGGGTAATCCCACCTCTCTTTGACAACAGTTCAATATCACTATTTGCTATTTTCACTAGATGCTGCTGCCGCCGCCGCGGCTGCAGTTTCTTTGTTAATTCTATCTTCAATAACCTGTAAGGCCACTTGTCTTCTTCTTTCAGCTACAGAATTGGCAACGTTCTTATGATTCTGGTTCACTTGTTCTTGTCTCTTTTGAGCTCTCAAATTACTTTGTTCAACAGATTCATCATTGAATGGAGTAATAATTCCCAACAAGACACTGACTTCATAAACTTGGTTGAAAACAGGGGTCAATATTGGTTTGGTAACATTTGGGAAGAACTCAATCAATTGGAAAGTATCAGAAGCATCACCCGTGATAACCGAGCTATTGGATGCATCATTACTTGAAAGTGGCAAGTTTGGTTCTGTACTCAAAGATTGGAAAAATCTTAAATAAAAAAAGGAAACAAAGAAACTTCCAATAGAAGGAACGGCTGGGTACATTGACTTTGAGATAAAAATTGACCAAAGTGTGAAAATAATCAAAAGGGCAAATGGAACATGTTTAACTCTAAAATTAACCAATCCTTGAAATAAAACAATATTATGTTCAGGAATCAATTGCTTAAAAACAACAAGAAAGGCAAAATAATATGAAATGCCTCCACCTAATGGTTGATCCATATTTTTGGCATCTTCTCTAATAATATTTGAAATGATTGCAAGAACAATGGTGAATAAATTGGTAATTGTTCCAATTATAAGAATAAATTTAATTACTTCCAAATAACCCCAGAATCTTTCGGTAAATTTACTACCCACGTACAAAATAGTAGCAGATAAAATAAAAGTGAAAATACTGATCTCAGCAAAAATAGCCAGTACTAACACCCATGGATTGAAAATGGTTGAACGAGGAATCAATTGAATAAATGGGATTCTAACATCATGGAATTTAATAGGTTCATTTGTGGCAGCCAAAAGACTTCTATAACTTTCATACTTGAGAACTAACAATAATCCAGATATACTGGTTAATAAACTGAGTAATATCTTCGAAGATTTAGGTAATTTGTGCCCTCTTAATATACTCATTGATTACGTAAAACTTATATGATTCTACTATGGGGAAATGAACTATTCTCACGTAATATCTCTTCAATACAAAAAATGAATAAACTTGTTGTCAGAAAAAGAATTCGTGGATGTATTTTTATTTCTTTCTTTCTATTTGTTTTTTAATTCAATTTTTTTTTTTTTTTTGTTGATTACGGTGTTGTTAACAAATCTCCCTTTTTTTTCCCCTTCCTACCCTTGAATGCTGCTCTCTTTTTTCAAGATCACCAATTGTCTCCCGAAACAACCAATAGTTGTGGCTTTACATGTGAACAAATTGATGTAAACGAATAGAAAACTTGTATTTGTATAATAGATTTATATATAAAAATAAAAAATAATAATAATAATAAACAGATTTGTATATATATATAATTCAAGATATCAATATTCAACAAAATCTTAATCTGAATTTAGTATATAACAATAATTTTGATAAAAAAAAAGCTAATATAAAGTTACACTTGAAACAACCCCCTTAAAATATATAATTTCATAAATGAATGAATGGATGGATAAAATAAAATTTATAAAAAAAAAACAAAGAACCAGTGGAAATGATTTCTATTAAAAAAGAAAATGAAACTTTCTAAAATGGATTTGTGGAATAACCCTTGGTAGTACCAGTGAAACGGGTACTCAAGAAACTCCAAGTGTATGATTTTGGTTTATGATTACCAGTATCATTATTACTGACATTTCTTGGTTGGAACAAACCATTAGCAATGGATCCAGAACCACCAATATTGGCAAATTGATCAACAGCAATTTGACCAGAGGCAGCAGCTGGAGCGGCAATAATAACAACAAGCATAATCAAAACAGTAAAGTACAAAACACAGTATTTTCTAACCATTCTCTTTCTTAATCTGGCTTGTTTTAAGGAATAGATTGGAGGTCTGATTAATCTGGATGGTTTCAACCAGAACAACATCATGGAGTGCCATCTATCAATTAATGGAATACACAAGATTGGTAATTGACAGAACAAGATAATATGGGCCAACATGAAATCACCAGCAAATTCAGACATTTCAATGATCTTGGCAACAAATTCACGAGATGGTTGAGTAAATGCCATCCAACCCATACCAGTGTTGTACCATTTACCAGTCCAGAAAGCAGTGTTGGCTTTATCATTCTTGAATTCTCTAGTCAAGAAACACAAGGTCAAGAACTTGAACAATAATCTTTGAACATAAACCATGGTGGCTAAACCTAACAACATTCTAGCAAAGTTGAAACCTTCAGTAACCCACATGACAATGAAAAAGACAATGTGGACAATGACAGCAACACCATGGGCAATACCAGCAATGACGGCACCAGTCTTTTTACAACACAAGCCCAACATTGGACCAGCACAACAGGCCATACCAACACAAACGGCCAAACAACCACAGTCAATAACAACCGGGGCCAAGGCACAAATGATAAGTCTCAATGTAGCATTGACTTCTTGTGGATCAGTAGAACCATTGATTTCATAACTATATGAAGTGACACCAGTTTGAGCATTGATAAAAGTGTAGGCGACATAAAGACCAGCAGTGTAAATCAAAGTTGGCAAAAAGTCGGCAAAGAACACATTGGATCTGTGGGCTCTTGAAGCATCACCAGCAGCCTTTTCAGAAACATCACCAGTCAACTTACGTTTGAAACCAGTGATACGAGATCTAGAAAGTCTAACGTAACCAATCCAGGAGTTTCTGTGCCATTTGGTGTTACCTCTAGACAACCATCTGATGAAATCTCTGTAATCAATGAAGAAATCTTCCCAAGCAAATTGATGTGGGTTGAAAATAAATGGTGAGAACATCAATGAAGACAATGAAGCCCAGAACCACAACAATGGTGCTTGCCAGTGGGAAACAGTACCAAACAACAAAATCAACATCAATCTAGCACCCATGTAAATAGATGAATCAGCAAAACGTGAGTACAAGATTGAAAATGGAATTCTAGAAGTAGCAAAACCTCTACCAGTGGAAATATATCTAGCACCACCAACAGTCAAATCAGTGAAAACAGATGAAGAATAGATTTGAGCAACGAAAACTTCAAACATTGGAGACAATGAAATAAAGTGTCTAACGAATCTTTGGAATGCTTTCCAAACACCTCTTTCGATCAATTCTTGGACAACCAATGGGATGAAGGAAATGAAGAAAACAATAAAGATAGACAAAGTATAACGTCTAATCCAATCAACAGCTGGAGAAAGATTGTAACAACCAAATGGATACAAGACATCAGTAATTGGGACATCTTTATTGTAAGAACAGATAATAGATTCATGAGCCAAAGAGTTCAAGTTTGCCAAAACCAAGATGAAAACTTGTAAAGACAATTGAATAAACAAGTTATTGATATGGAAACCTGGATGACCATAGTAGAATGACAAGAATCTGTCCAATGGAAGTTGAGTACCCAAGTAGAAATATTCTCTAGACAACATTTGTTCACCCATACCAGCACCAATCTTGGTAGTGAAATTCAAAATAGAACCGAAACCCAAATCTCTACCTTTACCACATTGGTAGTATTCACAATGCTTGATCTTACCACCTCTCATCATGGCATTCATACCGGCATAAATATCTTCATTCAAATGCAATCCCTTTTGTGCCTTGGAAACACCACCTCTGGTCAACATAAATGTAGCATTCAAGAAATCCGGGTGACCATAATGCAATTTACCACCAATTTGAGCCAAAGTTCTAGCAAACAAAGTACCGAAAGTTTGTTCTTTACCGGCAGCGACATCACCCAAAACACCAGAGTTTTCAGAGAAAATATATTCTCTGGCACCCAAGAATGCAACTGGATCCTTCTTGATGTTGTTTTCATCATTCTTCATGGTTGGAGCATATGGGTTAACATGTTCAACATTCAATTCTTCAAACTCAGCCAAAACAGATCTAATCTTCAAACATTCTTCCAAATAGTTATCTTGATTGGCATCAATCAATTGGATATATTCACCTCTGTGGAAAATAACAGCATGATTTTGGTTATCAGATTTACCATCACCCAAGATTGGGTTACCAGACAATTGCACTCTGAATTTAGGACGACGTCTACCATTTTCTAACATTTCACAATGACCATCAATCAAGGAAGAATAGACTCTTGGTTCTTCGTCTTCATTCAAAGCTGGTTCTTCATCTAAGTAAGCAATTTGCAAGTCTGGGTAGGCACGCAACAAGAATTCGGCATTTTCCATTTCATCATCTTTGAATTTGGATAATCTTTGCATAGAAACCAAAAATCTGAACTTTCTTCTGGCCATTCTTTCCAAAGCCAATTCTAAACCTTCTGGATCACCTCCAAAGTATTGAACTAATTCAGGGTTTTCAACTCTATACAACAATTTGATAGCTCTGGCATAGTTCATGAAACCGGAAACAGTTCTGTACAAAGTTTGGGATCTCAAAGAAGCCCAAATTCTAGTTCTCAAAGTATATTCTGGAGCAGCGGATTTGAAACCAATACAGTAGAATGGCAAGTCATCAATCTTGGATTTCAAACCATCTTCTGATAATTTTTCAGAATCATCACCGTTTTCATAAGCAGCAGTTTCTTCAGCCAAAATCTTTGTGTCCTTAACAAAACAATCCCATTCAACTGGGTGCAATTGTTTCAAGTATTCCAATAAAGTGACTCTGGAGAATTGATCATCTTCTCTAATAATTTCTCTTAAAGATAACAAAATCTTTTCGGAATAATGAGGAGTGAAAACAGTGAAAGTTGGCATGTTGTCGACTGGCAAAGGTTCTGGCATTGGAGTAGCCAAGGATTGAGCAAAGAAAGAAATTCTTCTTTCAGCTTCAGAGTTTCTTGGGAAGAATTCTGTTTCAAAATTGTTGTCATCTTGGGAAACAAAGAAAGTTGGGGCTCTCAAAGTTCTCTTACCTTCAATTTCAGATGGAACTTGGTGGTACAACAATTTTTGAACGTGATCAATAGCCAATAAATGTTCTCTGTACATGGAAATGACAATAGCATTCCAAATTTGGGAGATCAAAACCTTTGGTTTGTACTTGATTTCCATTTCAGTGGTGGCCAAAATCTTGGAGTAGATTCTCTTTGGCAATCTGGTGAAAATGTTTCTCCATGGAGTCAAGATGGAAATACCCAAGTAGAAGGAACGACCAATGGAGAAGATACAGTTACAGATAATGTACCACATATAAGTATCCAAGAAGAACAATAACAAATCAACAAGATACATCAAACCCAAGACAATTTTGGCTTGATTTCTACAAACAACGTCACCGTACCAAACTTCACCGACACATCTCATGGTCATGGTAGACAAGTTTCTGATTGGATCTCTTAAAGACAAAGTCAAGAAGAAATAAGATTCAACCAATTTAGCAAGGAAAACAAGGAACCACAACAAGTAGGACATCCACCTATACTGAACCATGCAATTTGATATAACTGGCAGTAAAAGTTGA
>NW_003020058.1:764361-855756 GCF_000006335.3 Candida tropicalis MYA-3404 | reverse complement strand
CCCAACCACCCAATGGCATCACAGCAAAGAAAACTAAAGTGGCAATAGCAATTAAGAAACCGACAACGGAAACAGCGTAAGCAGACTTGGAATACAAAACCAATTTAGTGACTTTGAAAGTATAAACTGGTGGAACCAAGTTGGCAAGGAAAATCAAAATCAAAAACATCATACGACGAGTCAAATGTTGAGCACCGGCCCATTCTCTTGGAACAAACATCCATTCGAAAAGGGTAGCAAAGATTTGAACAAGACAAGCAAAAACACCACCAATGGCACAAGCAGCCCATCTAGAAGAAGCAAGTGGTTGTTGGTTTCTGGTTTGGACATAATGTTTAGTATACAAGGTTGGGGAGTTATAAGCAGTATACATCCAGTAGATAGTACCATGGATGATCCAAATTCTATTAAAGTTAGTGATGAAATGTAACCAGGTTCTAATTTCTTTATAGGTTTTAAAGAACACATTCTTCCATTCAACTTCACCTAATCTCAAGAAACGTTCTTCTTGTGGAATATCAACCAATCTGGTTCCGTCTTCAAACATGATTCTAGAAATACCTTCTGGGTACCAGAACAATTGATTAACGTCATCATAACCAATAACCTTATTGTGATCTTTTTCACGTTTCACAAATCTACCGTCGTAAATTTCATAAACTTGGGATCTGATGAATCTGTACAATGGAGTAATAACACGGTTCAAGTAGTCACCTTCTGGAACTGGTTCTTGTCTTTGTTGGCACAATGGTGATTGCAAGTAATCCATAGCAGTTTTGTAAATGTAACATAAACATTCTGGAGTAAAACGGACTTGATTGGCTTCACCCCACAACAATAAATAAAGGGCAATGTCTCTGACTCTTTCTTCTGGGGTTAAAGAGTTCATCTTGGCCTTCCATCTGATTTCGGCAGCTTCTAAGGAGTAATCGCCTTCTAATTCGTTTGCAAGAGCATCGACATCTTCACCGTGTTCTTCGGCTGCTTTTCTGGCTTTCTTGGATTTCTTGGATGCCTTTCTGGCTTTTCTACCAAGTTTACCCAAAGTCATATTGGCAAAACCCAAGGAATCATCCAAATCTTGTTGGGAAGCAAAGAACCATTTTCTATAGTTGGCATTGTCACCACCAATGTAATCGGCATGTAAACTCAACAAAGCTTGGGCTGGAGACATACGAGAAGATCTAGAATCTAACAAAGTCATAAAGTAATCAAACATATTTCTCATAGAATCTCTTTGGAAACCAAATTTATTAGTCAAATCAATGAAAATATCTTCAATGTGTTCTACTTTAATTGGAGCTTGTGGATCAGCTGACCATGCTGGGTATGGCAAATTTGAAGACATGTTGAATTGGGTTGGATCGTAACCTTGACCTTGACCACCGTAAATTGGTGTAGATGCACCAGAAGATCTAGGATCTCCACCATAGCTCATTTGGGATGGTGTGTATTTGAGTACCATATTTGATCATAACCCTGGAGTACCAGGAGTTTGGCCACCCGTAGCTAAATCCGGAAAATGCTTCTGGATCAGCATTGTACTCCTTGGGCATTCATTGGGTGGGCCACCATATGGGCCTGGATCCTTGATATCCATCCATGGTCATATGGGGTGGATGGGTGTATTGAACATTTGGATCGTAGTAGTCTTGTTGATGTGGTTGTTGACCCATGTTGTCATATTGTTGTTGTTGACTCATATCGTCATATTGTTGTTGGTAGTACCCATCACCTTGTTGCGGTGGAACACCGCCCTGTTGGTTAGGGTCGTAATAATGATTGTTATTGTTATCGTTATACGACATCTAATGAAATAAAATGAAAGGAAATGTTAGTATCAAAGAGGTGATAACAAGTCTTTTGAACAATAATATTTTGAGTTTTGTTTTTTTTAGTTGTCTGTTTTTAGCACAATGAACCAAATAAAAAAAAGAAAAATTTTATTGTTGATGTTATGTAATGTGTTGTTGTATGTTTAAATGTGTGGGTGTGTCCTGAAATAAAAAAAAAAAAAGAAGAAGAAAAAAAGTGAAACTTGAGGTATTCAGCTTGTTCTAAATATAAAGTGAAATTTAAGTTGATTTTTCCTTTCCTAAATTTTGACGAGGGAAAATGTCTTTATTTTAAACAATAAAAAGAAGACTTCTGGAATTATGATCCTTATCAGGAGGAAATACTTGAAGTAAAAGTATGAACCAATTGATAAGCCAAAAAAAAATAGATTAGGGATGTGATCTGGAATCGGTGTGAATTATCCCTCTTATTCTCTCAAATCAAAACCTGAAAAAAAAAGAAACTCAAAGACCTCAGTAAAATGTGTGTGTGTCAGATCAAAGTCAACAAAATCAATAGTTGTATCACAATAAAATAGCCAGACAAATTATTGGTTTCTAGTAATGATCTATGATTTCAGCTACTGTTGTTGTTATTGATGTTACTTTTTTGGTTCCTGTGCTAATAAGGCTCTCAACCACCCTAATCTGGCAACTAGCAATGATAAAAATTGCTTTTTTTAAAGGTCGTGTTTTGAAATCACTTTTGTAATTCATGCACGCCCGAGGAATTTTTTTTTCTTTTTTTACTAAATTTAGAACTTATGGAATAATCGGTTGCAGCTGATTGGGGAGTTGGAAAAAAACGTTTGCTGATGATAAACTGATTGTAAAAAAAAGCCAATGAATGTTGAAGTTGAAGATGGATAGTTCAACCTTGACCAATCAATGTAATTAACTAGCTTCTTCAAAGAATAGTGTTACACGAAAACTCACATTCATGCACACTCGCACGCACACACACACACACACACACGTCCGCAGTAAATTTTTTTTTCGTTCCTCTTTGTCGATGTAATTCAGGGCCAGTTTCGATTTCAATACATCAGGATTTTTTTTTCGTTCCTCGAGTAAGATCCCAAAATCAAAAATCATTCATCATGGATAATCCAATGTAAGATGTTGGAATAATATGGGCATAGGTTTGTGATTAGGTTCCTCTATACCTATGTTTCCCTTAATCGGTCTCTCTTTATCAATTTCACTTTTTTTTTCTTTATGCTCTTGTTCCTCCTAGATCCATATACTTGTTGGATCAAAACAAAACTCAATTGATTAGATATACTTAATACATACCTTTCAGATCTCTTTCTTCTCTTTTAATTAAACTAAGCGAATGACGTATTAATATAAAAGGGAGGTTGATAGTAGGAGATGTTGAATTAACGATCAGTATGGATCAAAAAATAAAAGAAGAAAAGAAAAAGAAGTAGAAATCAAAAAAAAAAAATAGAAAAAAAAATTGTTAAAGAAATTTTGAAATAATTATATAAAGTGAGAGAACAAAAAAAAATTTACTATCAGAAACAAAAGTGAAAAAAAAAAAAAATGTAGTATGGGTAAGCAATTCTACACAGAGACACGAATTGATTTAGTATGGATAATTGGAATTTTTGTACTATTCACCATACAAAATCTGAAATAAAAAAAGAAATTTATGAAACTGATTTTGTTACTCGAGAAGTACTGTTTAATCTCTACTGCATTGATATTATTTTACACAATAATAGAACAATTACTATTCACTCTTTCTTTCTCTTTCTCTCCTGCTTTTTTTTCATTCAACTAACTGGTACTACTACGCCTCCTTAAAAATGTAATGTTCACCATGCAGGACATGAAATGAAAAAAAAAATTATTAGTCGCGACCGTGTTTCTGCACTTTAACCAGGAGAATTTCTCGTTGAAAAGTTGATGAAAATTCAAAGCAATGCAATTACTAATTCAATTCAATAGCGACTATTGAATTATTTAATCCATGTTGTAGGATCAGTTCATTGTCTACATGTAATAATTCTATTTAGCCAGATATTTGAAGTACACGATTGTTTCGGCTATGCTTTAATCTTTCGTTTCATTGGTTCTATTTTTTGTTTAACTTTTTTTATTCCTTGTTAATCAAGCTGGATTCGCCGGTCGGTTCGTCAAATAAACTTCATGAAAAATATCTCAATAATACATGGCGGTGGAGGCGTGGTTTACACGTGAAGATGGGACGAATGCATCGTGCGTGAAATGTATAGCCAAAGTAAATAAACACAGACCTGCTCCTTTACTCTGCAACCTTAGATACACGCGTAGAAAAATAAAAACAGTATCAAAACCTCAATATAAACCTGATTTCCAACCCTTAAAAACAAGGATCAATCGGGTATATAAATTTGGTTTTGTTTTCACTTACAATTACATCCAAGATAAGGTAGAAAAGAAGGACTAAAAGTAAATTACAGGAACAATTAGGGGGCGGGTATTTATTATTTTTTTTATTATTATTATTCATAAATAATATGAGGAACAGCAAAATGAAATATCCATCAGAATGTTGATTCTATTTGTCGTTTCTTTTTGGATTTAATACACAAGTGATTGTTTTTCAAAGTCGGGTTTCTATTAATAACATTTGGTTATCTCAAAAGAAACTTTGTCTTTCATTTTCATTTTCATGGGTTTTGATCGTTCACCGATTGCCCATATGGAGGTCGTGTACGATATACCCCTTTGGAACAATTTCCCCGTTGTCATAACAACCAATTATGTAGATTTTTTTTTTTTTGTACTTTTGGCAATTGGTCAAAGAAAAAAAAAACACACACACACACACACACACAGCAATTACACATCCAAATCAGGCGAATCTGTCGGATTTTTATTTCTGCTGTGATAACTGGATAGTTATTACGAAACGTAGGGTTCAGGGGAGTGAGAGTATGTTCAATAATGCTTAAGTAGATTGTCTCTTTCTTCAATTAATTATTCCATTGAAGTCCGTTAATTGTTTAACATTTTCATATTTACAAATCTATTTTTAAATACATTGCCCTGTTTCATTTTCCTTTTTTTTTTTAGTGATTAGTTTTCAATTCTTTTTTTTTTTCACAAATTTTTGGTTAAAACTTCGTCTGAAAATCTTACTTAAAACAGAATATGTGAACCAGAGAAAGCATAACTCCATTAAATGACATCTATTTACGACTAGATTATATGCAAATCAGGGGACTTTCAAAAATGAAAGCTTACTGGATTTTTCTTTTTTAATAGTCAAGTCATTGTGAAACAAATTTCCGGTTTCGAATTAGAATTCACCAGCGCGACAAAGCTACGATTACATAATCAAACCACCATATTTAAAGTTGCAAATAAAACGCAATCTTTTGTATTACTAACGACAATATAAAAACACAACCTATAGTATAGTATTAAAAGAAGACATCAAGGTATAAAAAAGAACTGAAGGAGAAAAACTGTATTTCGAAAGAAGAAAGGATATGGTTATCTCTTTCTTTTTTTTCGATTATAGAATTGAAGGTATTATAAATAATTGAACGAATGAATGCAGTAAATGACGAAGGTTTTTTTTTTTGTAGGATTGGTTAGTGTAATTTAAATTATTCTGGAGAGTTACCATATAATCCCCAATAGTATTCAACACCATAAGGACCAGCACCTCCAATGCTGAATTTCCAATAATCATTATACATAGTAAACATGATCACCTTATCAGCTAAGGAAGAAACAATAGAAGAAACTGCTTCGACTTGATTTTCCACTGAAGGAACACAACTTCCATATGCCTGACCTTGAGTTGGCCATCCACTTTCTGTAATCAAAACCTCTTTTGAAGTGCCACAAACACTTTGTAAATGTGAAATTTGTTGTTGTAACCAAGGACCTGAATCACCAGGTGAAACACCACCATCCCAGTATGGATGACAATTAACAGCAAGATAATCAGACATCTCACATAATTGAGGATTGGCAACATAAGCTACCAAAGTGTCAACCGTTACAATAGGACCAGTATATCCATTTGAGTTCAAATATTCTCTTGATGTATCAACAGCAGCTTGAACTTGAGCAACTGTAGCTTCACCAGCATTAACTCTTTCATTGCCGATGGCAATAGTATGAACAGCATCCCAACCTCTTGAATTTGATTTCACAGCATTAACAATATCTTGTAATTCACCATCTGGAGAAGCAATATTCCATACACCAAGATATATCTTTTGATTAGAGCCCATGGCTGCCATGACATTTTCAATTCCTGAACAATCAGTACCATATAATCTAATAATACTATATCCCGATAATAATTTGATATCACGGGAAATTTGTTGGGCAGATTTACATGTATCTTGATCGGTGTATGGAGAATATGTAATACCCAAAGCTCCAATGCTGCCTTGGCTCCTTCAGAACTACCTTGCACAGTAACAGTGGCTTCATTAACTGGGGCAGTTGCTGTCCCTCCTCCTTGAAAAGTTATTCCCAATGTTGAACCTGTAGTAGTGGGAGTCCCACTATTACCACCAGCACTTTGTTGTTGGCCTGAACCATGAATTGGATTGGATGAGCCTGAATTTCCAACACTACTACTAGAGCCAGCTGAGTTACCAATAATTATATTTGTGCTGGGTTGGGCTACCACAACTGGAGAAGATGATGAAGAACTTCCAGATCCAGATCCACCTAACAAAAAGGCAAACAAATCTCCACTATCTGAAGAAGACAGAGAACCAACATTAGCTGTAGCAGCTGCAGATTGAACTGGAGTAACAACAGATACAAAAACTTGTTCACTTGTTACAACCAACGGAGTACTGAACAGTGCTGTAGTGGAGATAGGTTGTTGTGGTTGTGTAGTAGTTTGAGCAACTGGTGCAGCCGCAGCGGCAGTAGAAGTAGTAGTGGAAGAAGAACTCAGTCCAGATGATCCACCAAAGAAACTATTCCATAAACTACTAAATAACCCACGCGATGATGATGACGTAGTTGTAGCTGCTTGAGTTGCGGCAACTGCTGGAGTGGCTTGAACCGCTTGAGCTGTAGTTATAGCAGCAGCTGGCGTGTTTGCAACTTGTGTAGCCGGAGCAACAGCCGTTGTGACTGGTTGAGTTGTTGATGATCTACCACCACCAAATAATCTTCCCCAAAAACCAACACTTGAAGTTGTAGCAGCAACTTGTGTAACAGGAGTTGTCACAGCAGGAGTAATTGAAGCAACAGTTTGAACAACTGGAGTTGTGGCTGGTTGGACAGCGACTACTGGAGTAGAAGTAGTGGTTGATATTCCAAATAACTCATCAAAAAAACCTCTCTTTACAGGTGCTGCTTCATTTAAGCTTGCAATAGCAAGTGAAACCAAAATGTATTCAAATTTCATGATTCTTGATTTTTCTTTGCCAGATCAATGAATGAATGACTTAATAAGATTATCTTTATAAACTCTAGGGGGTATATTGAAACAAAAAACAAAAGGGGAAATATGTGGCAATGAAAAGTTGTAATAATATAATGAAAGTAAATAACACTCTATCTAATCAAAGAATGACTTATAACCTTGGAGTATGTATAATGATTGTTGGATATACTTTTCTTATTTCAAGAAGTTGAAAAATTAAGGATTACAAATAGGAAAACCAAAAAAAAATTTTTTTTACCTCGATGAATGTTTTGGACGGAAATTCCAAATTGTTTATATACCATCATCATCTTTAGTGACTCCTCCCCTTGAATTGGTTTAATTCTATCATACTTATTGTAAGTATAAAACAAGTTTCATACATTTTTTTTTCTTCCATGGTCCTTCTTCATTTCCTAATTGGGGTTGAAAGATTTTGCAACTTGCGGCGCGCGTACGTCTATGCAGTACCATTTACCCTTTTCGGTAAATTTATTGGATTTCGAATAATCTTGCGAATCGTAAAAAGATTTTGAAATACAATACCAGTTTGTAAAATGATAATGGGAATGGTATAACCGAAATAACATAACAAAACATGCTTTGAGTTTTATAATGTGTGGGGGACAGTTAGGCGAAGAAAGAAAGAAAGAAAGAAAGAAAGAAAGAAAGAAAGATATGGTTCTTGTTACTATGGTCAGAATGATTCATCGATAGCCAACTGTTTCAAGATTCGAGTTACAATAAAAACATCAACTTTCACTCTCTCCAATAAGACCTTGAATATCATGTCTCCACTCATCAAGCAGAGCCAAGCCTTGTTAACTCAAATTACTTCTTGTAGAATATCATTCTTCTGGGGAGCCTTTTTTTTTTCTCAGCCATTAATTCTACAGGTGATTCAGTTGATTTTTTTTTTCTATTTTATACTAAAAGGGGTATGTTTGATCTAAGCCGATGTTGCATATTTTGCACCAAAGACATAATCATTTCCTTTTATCAATGAGGTTAGTAATTTAAGTTGAATCAAATGCTGGTGGGGTGAAATTCACTTTGTCATCTATTACTCCACCTTTTGGTGGCTTTTCGGAAGAACTTGCCAATAGTAAGAGTTATAAAGTGGGACTCTTGGAAGTTGGTTGCTGAGAATAACCTAATAGGACTTGACGTTTTGTTGAGGGACATATTGCTACCAAAAGAAGGGGTCCCTCCTCCTTCCCCAATGACGCACTGTATTATCTTATTTTGGTAATAACTACAATAACACCTTTGTACAATTAAAGCACATGGTCTTTTTATGAATTATGACAAATTATATTTACTTGAAAAATTTCACTATGTAATAGAAAAGTACTAACATCATGAATACACAAAACCAAAATAACCATTTATCTTGTTTAGCCCTCCTTTCAACACTTCTTATAGTACCTTGACTTACTCCCAATGTAATCAAACTCTCCTCAAATTTGGTTTGTAATTTTCTTAATGTTTCATTTTGTTCAACTATATCTTCAAATGCCTGTTGTCCCATTTCCAAAATTCTATCTAATTGTTCTGAACCTCTTTCAAGAGAATTCTTCTCATGATATAATCCTTCTCTATAAGACATGGTTGCTTGCTCTTGTTGTTGTGAATTAGGATCAAATGGATTATCAGAAGAAGTGGAATTAGAAGTAGCACCTCCACCTAGATGTCTTCTCCCTAATAATTCTTGTTTATTTGCTTCTTGAAGTTGAATATCACGCTGTTTCTTTAAGGAATCAAATTTGGAAGTAAATTCATTCAAATCCTGGTTGAATTTAGTTGATCTACTTTCATGTTTAGCATATGACGAGTCGTTGACGTTTTTATCTAATAAATCATTATATTCTTTAATGGTTTTCTTGAATGCGGTCAATGATGTTGTGATAGCACCTTGTAATGATAATGGTGATGTGGATAAATTTTTCTCGAATTCAGCTAAATCTTTGGTTATTGTATGAGTCTGTTTAACACCATGATTGTATATGGAATTCATCTTGAATATATTAGAAGAAAGCAGTACTGCTGTATAGTTTGTTGATAGTAGTTCCCTAAGATTCTTTTTTTTTTTTCTTTTGTATTGATGTTTTTTTTTTTTCGTGTTCGTGTTCATCATGATCTGAAATTCGGGTTGCCATGAACTACACCAAATGAGAATCAGTGATTAAAAGGAAAAACTAAAGAGTTCGTTAATGTTGCTAAATAATCACATTTATTAAAACTGTAAAGACTTTTTTTTATTAATGCTATTAAAAATAAAATCTAACAAATGTTAATAACAAGGCCAAGGTACCAGTACTGACCCCCATTAACCATTGCAAGACTTGAGTTTTGACTGTTTTAATTTGCATTTGCATATTTGAAACTTCTTCATCAATTCTACTATAGGTATCTTCAATTTTCAATTCATGCTGTGAACTTTCTTCTCTAATTCTACCTTTTTCTAAATTTAAATCTAATCTGACACTGGCCTGATTTTTGGTAATTTCTTCTTTTAATCGATTCTTCAAATTTGTTAAATCAGTACGTAACTTTTCTTGTTCTTTTTTCAAACCAGTGAACTCAGATTTATCCATAGTTTGTAGTTCTCCTTTTAATTTCGCAAAATCCACCTTTTGTTGATAAGCAGTGGATGATAATGCTTCTTTTTTAACCAAATTGTTAGTGATAGAATAAATACCATCATTAATAGCAGCATTGACAACATTAACTGCTGCTTCAGCTTGTTTCTCTGAAAACCCTCCCTTTTCTTGTAATGACTGGACAAACTTTCTGGTATCGAATTTAGTAATAGATGACAAGTTTCGTAGGTAAATGTGACTA
The DNA here is from genome assembly GCF_000006335.3 of Candida tropicalis MYA-3404. NCBI lineage: Eukaryota > Fungi > Ascomycota > Pichiomycetes > Serinales > Debaryomycetaceae > Candida > Candida tropicalis. The sequence continues at coordinate 845,676 of NW_003020058.1, read as the reverse complement.
ACGGGTCTATAAATATGAGTATATGGTTTAAGAATAGGTATCATTTTTGGTGATTAAGGAAATAATCAATAGAAAGTGTTGTAAAATACAAATTGTGACTTTTTATTTTTCTTTGTAAAGTTGCTTTGCTTGCTTGTGGGTTTTCTTTATTTTTTTGCCTTCTCCCGCGTACTACTGGTATTATAACGGGTTAAATTTAGCGAGTCAGCGCGAATGATTGCAAGGCGGTACATGCACGACATGGGAGAAGAAAGTAAGAGAAGAAGAAGGAGAAGAAGAAAAAATAAAATCCCCCCAAGTCATCTTTAATTATAAATCCCATCAATCCCATTCGTTCAACCATGATATTGCGAGTCAGAAGGATACCAAAAATTGCATACAAATTTGCAATCCCTATAAGGTATAACTCAACAAAGGACAAATATTCATCTATTGAAGAATTCAACAAGAATAAAACTAAATACAACTATGGATATAATTTCGATTCATTGGATAAATTAGATGCCAAAATTAACCCTGATCATGTAAATAAACCAACCACTCCACAAAGATCCTATGCTGAAGCTGAAGAAGATAAACCTATGGATATCAATGCTATTATTGAAAGTGATCCACGTTTACTTAATTTCAAACCAGGTACTGCTGAATATCGTGACGAATTGAGAAAAATACATGCTGAGTTTTTGATTAAACAACAGAATCAACAAAAGAATCATGAATTTAGGCAACGAATGAAAGCGGTTATTGTTGGGTTCCTAGCTTTTGTGGGTATCATTTCTGCACATCAAATATTTATGAACTACGACTCATTAAAGAATAGACTATTGATGAATTACACCTACGGTGATGTGCAATCATCAGAAGACAAGACCAAGGTTACTAATACAAAAAGTACTAAATACTTGTTGGAAAAATTAACCAAGGAACTAAGTGATGACCACTTGAATCAAATTCAAAATTCAAAAGAGGTTACTGGTGTTTATGTCTTTGGAAATGATACAAAGATTCCATTACGTATTCCATTTTTTAATGATATGATCTTGAAGGATGTATATGTTGAAAGAGGGCATTTAGTTGCGGTTAGTGACAATGGTAAAGTCTATGAATGGAAAAAGGGATGGTCTGATGCTAGATTAATTAACTTGCCTTATAATGTTGATAAGGTGACACCTACAAATGATTATTTTTACTTTTTGACAAGTAAAGGTGAAGTTGTCTTCATTCCAAGAAATAAGTCTGATACTAAATTTGTACCACTTCAAAGAAGAAATTGGTTTGGTTTATTGAAAACACAGAACTACAACAAGTTGAATGTTAAGAACATCAAAGAAATTGAGGCAGGTGCTAATCATTTATTGTTATTAGATAAACAGGGACAAGTATATGTTGTTAACTCATCGGAAAGACCTTCTAATCGTGGCCAATTTGGCTCGGTGTATTCCCCTTTTGATAACAAAGAAGTTCCTGTTAATACTCCTATTGATTTGACTTTATTAAACCATAAATTTGTGAGAAACACGAAAGGTGAAAAGGTATTGGTTCCTCGTGTGTTTGAATCAATTGCTGCAGGTAAATACTTTAATTTGGTTTCCGACGATGAAGGTAATATTTGGACATGGGGTGAGAATTCTTCTGGACAATGTGGGAATTTGAACACCAAAGAAGTGAAACCAATTCCACAACCGGCATTTGCCAAAGATGATCTCAAAAGAGTTTTGAGAAACGTGATACCTCTTGCCAAGACTGATTTGATTCAAATTAAGAAACTTGCAGCTGGTGACGAGACTGCTTACGCTTTGATCAATTATTTGGATAAGGACATTCTTATTGCGTTTGGAAATGGATTGAATGGTCAATTGGGAGGTTCTAGGTATATGCAAGTCTGTTGCTGGCCGGAGATTACTAAATCATTACTTGACATGACAGAATTTGACGAATCTATAAACTCAATCAAGACAATTGGAATTAAAGATATTTCCGTTGGCAACAAGCACTTGTTCATAACCTTGAATAATGTAGGCCAGTTCAAAGATGTTTATGCTGTCGGAGAGAATATCATGGGACAATTGGGTAACGGTAAGAAAACTAAAACTTGTAAACCAATAAAGTTACCAAGATTACTTGAACCTGAAGACAAGTCAGATAGAGTGGCTATCGTTCAAAATTTGACTGATGTCAATACCAAAAGATTATTGTTACTTGATAACTGGAGCATATCTAAGAAACCTGTAGATCAAGTCATTAAAGCTGGTGATGATACTTCTGTTATATTTTACAAGCATCATTAATAGTTTGGGTAGTCGTATTTTGTTTGTATTTCTTGTTCTTATTTTTTTTTTTATTTTTTTCATTTATCCTTGTAAATATATTTTGTTTATTTTCTTAATATGTCTCTCTATATAAGTATTCTATTACAATTTGAAGATTTCGTTCAAGATTTTAATGGTATCATCTGGGGAGTTGACAGCGTGACCAATAGTTCTTGGGTCGTTATAAATTTCGTAATCGTTACCACCTTTGTAAGATTTGTCACCAAAGAAGTGAATGTTTTCAAAGTGTTCATCTTCAACGTGTTGTAAACAGTAAGTTTTGTCCCAACCGGTAGGGAAAACATCAAAAGAAATTTGACCACCAATGGAGTAAGTCAAACCGTAATCTGGGAATTCTTTCTTCAAAGCTTCAACCATTTGTTCTCTAATATGGTGTTCTTTATCGAATTTTTCGTAATCGTTTCTTTCTTGAGTAGAAGCATTTCTACCAATTGGAGAGACATTGATCATACCGTTTCTGAATTCAACAAAAGTACCTCTTCTAACTGGGAGATCAATATCAGACAAATATCTCAAGATAAATTTGACCAATTTGTTGTATTTTTCGTTACCAATCCAGTTGATGAAAGATTGGGAAGCCAATTCTTTACCCAATTTGTAAGCAGTCAAACCATTTTCACTGAAACAGTAGTCGAAATCTTGTAAAACAGTTGGACCCAATTGTTCAACTTGTTTGGATAAATCGGAACCACCAACAAATCCAATAACAACCTTTTTACGCAATTTTTCCAAAGTGGATTTCATTTCATCAGAAACGGTTAATCTGGCTGGGGTTAAAGTACCGTCAACATCAAACAAAACTAAAGTTTTTGGATCTTCTTTACTGGAAAAGGACATTGTTATAGATCTATTAGCTGGAATAATAATATATATATATCTAAGCTCAAAGAAGAAAAGAAAAAGAAGAAAAGAGAAAAAAAAATCAAAAGTGGAAACAGTTCTATTTTTATTTGTATAGATTTTTTTTTATTTCTTTTTTTTTTTTTTTTTGTTTGTTGTTTTTCGCTGTTCAATTTTCGTTCAAGCCATCCAGCGTGGCCCTACGAGTTTTATTCAATTTTAATTGCAATAGTAGGTGTTGTTTATTGTGTAAGTCAACTAAAACACAAAGAAAAATAGAAAAAAAAAATTTATTTGTCGTGTTTCACTCACCCGATGGTACAAAGAACAAAGAACTAAAAGCTTAATATTAAACAACAAAAAAATGTACACCTGAAATAGAGCACGCGTTTTGTATGGACATGTTGAACGTGACCTCATAATCAATACACAGTGGTTTTCTCTTTTTTTTGTTTATGTAATTTCATTTGTTTTGCAGCAATAGATGGTGATGTATCACATTCTAACATTGGCAAAACATACATCGATTGAGTGAGTTTGTCATAACTTATTGATAAACTGTGGGGAACGTGGTCATCTTGTGGGATCATCGTCAAAAGATCAACGAAATTTTAATCAGCAGAATAAATACATTCGTATACTACTATTAAAAGCTTTCTAACTATTAATAAACAATTAAGAACTATATAGACAATATTATGTTTTTCTTTATATATATATATATATATATTTCTCTTCTTTTCCCTTTACATTTGCATGAAGTTATAACTTATTGTCTAGCAATAAGTAAAAATTATGCCAAAACTCTAATCCTGTGACTCTTTATCTCCACCCTTTCTTTTACTATATTCATCAATAGCCTTCTCTTGTGCAGCAGTAACATAGTTTAACATATTAACAGCTGTCTGGTCATCATAGGTATACTTTATGAAAAAATATTGAACCCAAAGATGGAGTGAAAATATTATTGTAGATATGCAATATCCAATGAATATCAAAGTCTTAAAGACACAATTCCAATTCTTACCTTTAAGTGATTTGTCATCTTCCATAGATCTTAGTTCTCTTTCAAGTAGTCTTTGAAACTCTTCGATTTCTTGTTGTTGAATTGGATCAAAAGCAGTATCAGATGAGGGAGGAGTGAAATCATTAACGTCATTATTCCAATGTTCGGTCTCTGACATTCTATCTACTATAGCAGTAGAAGTACCATTATTACTACCATTTATTTGCTCCATTATAGTTTGTTCTTCTTCGTTGTGAAGATCGTCAAGAAGCTAGCTGCTATTAAAGATGTGGGGGATTTCAAATTATTTGTTGCTCTCTCACTTTCTAGGGGGAAAAAAAGATCAATTGAAAAGATCTATAAACTAATGAGATAGTGTGGATTATTTTAATCTATAACAAAGAAATAAATAGGAATTATGGAAACCAAGTTGAATTGATTCTCAAAAAAAAAATCCTAATCCTAGTAAGATGATGATGATGATGATGGGTTGTAAAATACAAACTCTATTTCTTTAAGGAAATTCATGTTATTATATACATTTTTTTTTATTTTTGGCAAATCTATCGGAGTAAATTTTCAAAAAACATCTTTTTCATGTGAAAATGGCAGATATACCAAAAACAGCGAAAAAGGCAAAAATAAAAAAAAAAGAAAAGGAAAAAGAGGACCTACGTTATATTGATCTACACGAGAGCAATGATTATATTGATAATACCTCTGTAAAATAGTGTCTATCGCTAATAACTCCCAATAAGAAATTAAACAATAAGAAGATTATAATAATATTTATTAAAACAAGTTACACACTTTCACAACACTACACTTAAGCAGAGTATTGGTAGTCTGGGAATTGTTTCAAGTTAGCTTCCAAGTTACCTTTTCTGGACAAGAATTTAACGTAAGCACCATCATCGATGACTTCACCGTTGGATTTCTTAGCGATATATTCATCTCTGTTCAATGGAGTGAAACCCCATTTCTTAGAAATAATAATCTTTTGTTGACCTGGGAACTTGTATCTAGCTCTTCTCAAACCTTCGATAACAACATCCTTGTTAGAGTCTTTAGTTCTAGCGGACATGATAATTTGACCAATAGAAACTCTGGCGGCTAAACCATGTGGTTTACCCCAAGCACCTCTCATACCTTGTTGCAATCTATCGGCACCGGCACATGACAACATTTTGTTGATACGCAAGACGTGGAATGGGTGGACTCTGACTCTCAAGTGGAAAGAATCTCTACCAGAAATCTTGGTGATGTATTTGTTAGCACAGATACGGGCAGCTTCCAAAGCTTCAGAAGATAATTGTTCCAATTCGTTGGAAACCAAGTGGATACATAATGGGAATTCATCAACTGTGGCCTTCTTTCTACCTAAATCGTAGATTCTGATTTTAGCGTCTGGGACAGCTCTGTTGTATCTAGATTTTGGGTATGGTTTGTTTTTACAGTATCTGTAACATCTAGCTGGTCTTCTAGCCATTTTGTCTTTAATAAAACTGTTAGTAATTGAACAAGATTTCTCTTAATACAACAAAAATCTAAAAAAAAATATATATAGATCCAAAACAAGAATTGAAATTAATGATACTGTGGATGTCTTTTTATATTATTCACTAAAAAAAATTTTTTTGCCGTTGCTTACAAATCAATATTTCTATGATGGAAAATTTTGCTTTCAATACTATTGGGATGCACTTCTCAATATGAAATCTTCCTGGGTGAATAATAACATCTCTGTATCCTCTTATTACTGGTAAATATTTCTTGATTCTGTCGTATTTGGTAGTCTCCCTATAACATACCTTCTTTGCTTTGTTAGTGTGAAACCTTCGTGAAAAGATTGGTAAGGAAAGCTTTGAAATTCCATTTTTTCTCTTAGCGTGAGCGGAGCGAGCGCCTACCACAGAACAAGAAACAAAAAGTGCGTGCGACAGTGCTTACTAATTATTGTGTAGTACTGTATACAATACAAAAAAGTGAATATTTCCTCATGATGGACCGATTAGGGCTGTAGCCCTAGCTGGTGCGACTTTAATTAAATTAAGTAATGTCGTAATGTCGCGAAAGTTTCTAGCTCATCGGATTATACTGTGGGATCAAAGAAAACAAAAGTCAACTGTTAATAACAGAATGGTTCTCTAACAGTGAACGGTATTACATAACAATAATGGGTAGATATAGTGTTAAGAGATATAAAACTAAAAGAAGAACTAGAGACCTTGATCTTATATATAATGATTTGTCAAATCCAGAATCCATTAATAAACTAAAGAACCAGCCACTAGATGAACTGAAACCAGGATTAGGTCAATATTATTGTATCCACTGTGCCAAATATTTCGAGAATCAAATAAGTTTAGATCGTCATTCTAGATCTAAAGTGCACAAGAGAAGAGTTAAGGAATTGAAAGAAAGACCATATTCTCCTTTGGAAGCTGAAGCTGCAGCAGGGGTCAACATGGAGAAATTTGCCGCTAGTGTGGAAAAATTCAAACAATTGGAACATTACAAACAAGAAAACAAAGAAGAGTTTGATAAGTTGATAAATCAAAAGAAAGATACTTTGGATGCTATAATAACAGGTGTTCCTTCAGAAGAATTCCAAAATGAACAGCAGAAATTACAAGAAGAGGTGATAAGTAAAGGTCAAGGGGAAATTACTATGGAAGAATAGACTATATATATATGATTTCAGGTTTGCTTTTGCTTTTATACGTTCTTTTTATTTTACTTCATTTAGTTATAATTTTAATTTTATGTGTTTAAGTCTTTTTTGTACTTAGAGACGAAATTCATATGAGGAAGTTGGGACCGCTTTATATCGAGCACCGTAGTTTGACTATTGATCTTAGTTCTCTTAGAACCTATAATGCAAGGAGTTATCATTTGTGCAAATATTATCTTTGGAAATGGAACTCTACTCCACTATCATTGGTGTGAGATATCTCACTCCCTTTTTCCTTCTTCTGATTATGTAATCGAAGCTTTTGCCTTTTTCTTTTGTGTGCGAGAATATCATCTATACCAAAGCGTGTTCCAAGAATGGGTTAAGCGTAATCGCGAAGACACGATAGGCTACAATTTTCTTGATTGTTATCTCGTGCAATTGTTGCTAACTTCTGTACACTGAAGAAACACCACAGGAACTTCTTTTTATTTTTGGCTTCAAGTATACTTTGCTTCCCCTTAGTATCGGAAAATCTTTTGACAATAGGGAGAGAGACGAGCCAACGAAAAAAAAAAAAAATAGAGTCGTAATTACGAGCTTGTTTTCATTACTTTCAACAAGTTACAAATCTTATACTTTTAAGGAACTAACTAAGTTGACTGTATATTTTATTTAGTTGTTCTTGGTTCGTCTAGTTCAAGCATCATCTATTTGGATATTTCGGTTTTCGTTCTATTTTTTCTTCCGAAGATTTTTATTCCACTTTGAAGTCCTTAGATTAATTTTTTTTTTCTTTTTTTTTTTCAGTCTCCTTCAACTACCCAAAAAAGGCTTCTGACAACACACATTTCTCCGAGTCGAGTTAGTTTTCTTTTTTTTCAATTATTAGCCTTCTTTGCTACAGAAGATAACATCCAAACGAAAGATACCCTAATAGAATATGCGATTAAAACTAAAGTCAAACACTGGTGTATCGACTATAAACTTGGACGACAATTCCAAATTATTTAAAGATTTTCTTGATGATATTCAACAAAATAAAGAACTACATGAAAATGGGTCAGAAGTTGTTGCGTCCATAAAGAAAGGATTCCCACCTAAACCAATAGATTTATCATATTCTCGGGATACTACAATAAGTGATAAAGAAATTAAAGATGGAGACCAGTTGTTAATTGATTTTGCATCATTTAAACGAAAAGTCACTGTGGAGTCCTCATTGTCCCCACAACCTGCTGAAAAGAAACCAAACCTACGAGAAGACATACCATCAGCTTATATTGAATCAATAAATAAGTATTTGATTCTTCGAAATATTCCTGATGACAATTCCTGTTTGTTCAATTCAATATCGTATGCTGTGTCAGGGTATGATTCCTATAATAATATATCCCCACCAGATGAATTGCGGACAGTGGTAACCAATTATATCCATGATGACCATGAACTATACTCCGATTTGATCTTAGGGCGTCCAAGAAATGAATATTGTGAATGGATAAAGAAAAAAGATAGTTGGGGAGGTGCCATAGAGTTGGGTATATTGGCAGATTGGTTTAATATTCGAATAGTATGCATTGACATAGAACTGGGTAATTTTATTCGTTTTGAAAATGAAAAGAAGAGTCCTGAAAATTTCATTATATTGATTTACAGTGGTATTCATTATGATGTTTTAGCCATGAACGATGAATTGTCTTTAGACAACAAGGCAGGTGATATTGCTCAATGGAAAATAAAGGACGAGCACGAAGAAGATATTTTAACAGCCAGTCAGAAACTATGTAAATTATTGCAAAGTAAGGATTATTCAACAAACACAACAACATTTAGAGTTAGATGCTTAGACTGTTATCAAGTGTTAGTCGGTGAAATGGGAGCTTCAAAACACGCTGAAGAAACAGGACACCTTAATTTTGGCGAAGTTAAAAAGAAATAAAAACTGTATACATTAAAAAAAAATAAACAGCAAATAATGATGATGATTGAATGAATGCAAGTAATATTGTTGTAGTTATTAATGTCGTTGTAATATTTTAGAATACATATATATATCACTGTTAATTTTCCTCTATTGATATACGGTCCTTGACTTTCAAAAATGTGCTTGCCAACCTGGCAAATGACATGTAAAATGTAAGGTGTGACAAAAATAATAGAGTAAAGGAAAACCGAATTTGCTGCTGTGTCCCATCAAAGAAAAAGGCAGAAAGAAAAAATACTAACTGAACGAAATGACTGCACTGTAGGAGAAAAAGAAAAATGCTGAGATTCCATTTTTTTTTTGCTGAAACAGTTTACAACGGATCTTTTCTGATTTTTCTTTTTCTTTTTTTTTTTTTCAACATTCCATTTCTATTACCGTTTCTTCACCTTCGTTTTATTTATTTATTTTACTAAAACTAGTGAAACACTACTACTGAAACGAATTGTCACGAACATAGGATCTTAGCAAGTCTATAAATCAGGAATAGGATTAAGTTATAACAGAGATGTCTAAATCAACCGAAATATTTTGTATGTATTAAAGTTCCATGATTTACGAATGCCATTTAGCAATGATCAACAAATACTAACAGACTCAATGAGTATAGGTCGTCTTCCGAAAACTGTCGAGTTAATTCAAGACTTTAATGATATAACACCAGAGCCAAAGGCTAATGGTGAATGTCGTGCCGCATTGTACTCCAGTAATGGTCAATTCTTTGCTTTTACCCAACCAAATGAAGTTGTTATATTGGATACATCCGCAGAAGCAAAATTGTATCACCGTATCGAGATCCCAGAAGTATTTGATATTTATTTTTCTCCAGAAGGTACATTCTTGTGTCTTTGGTGTAAACCAGTTCAAATAAATAAGGAAAATGGTACTTGGAATAACAATTTAAAGATTTTCAACGTTAAAACTAAAACAGTAATCGCTGAATGGAGTGCCAAACACCAAAGCGGCTGGAGACCTCAATTCACTGCTCAAGAAACCGTTTTTGCTAGAAGTATAAACCAAAAGGAAATTCATTTTTTTGAAATCAGTTCTACTTCTGATGCAGTCATCAACTTGAGCCAACCAACATTCAAATACAAAATTGCTGATCCAAAAGCTACTTTCCAATCTTTCCAAGTTTCTCCAGGTAAGAATACCAGTGTTGCCGTTTTCATTCCTGAAAAGGGAGGTAAACCTGCAAATGTTTCTATTTACAATTTCCCAAACTTTTCTCAACCTATTTGCTCAAAGAATTTTTTTAAGGCTGAAAAATGTCAATTGAAATGGAATTCATTGGGTACTGCATTGTTAGCATTGGCTTCTACAGATCATGATACCACTAACAAATCCTACTATGGGGAATCTAACCTTTATTTGATGGGAATTGCTGGCTCCTATGATTCAAGAATTGATTTGAAGAGAGAAGGTCCAATCCATGACATTACATGGTCTCCAACCGCTCGTGAATTTGCTGTCAGTTATGGTTATATGCCATCAGAGACCACATTTTTCGATGCCAGAGGGAATGCGATCCACTCTTTGCCAACCGCACCAAGAAATACTATTTTGTACTCTCCTCATGCTAAATTCGTTCTTGTTGCCGGTTTTGGTAACTTGCAAGGTACAGTTGATGTGTATGATCGTCAAAACAAGTTTTCTAGAGTTGTCACTTTTGAAGCTTCCAATACTTCTGTTTGTGAATGGTCCCCATGTGGTAGATTTATTTTAACAGCTACAACTTCTCCAAGATTGAGAGTTGATAATGGTTGTAAGATTTGGCATGCTAGTGGTAAGTTGGTATATTTGAAGGAATATCCGGAATTGTATTCTATTGGTTGGAAACCACAAGCTTTGGATCAATTCCCACCAATCAAAGCTTTGGAGCCAGCTCCAGAAGCACATACCTCTGCTAAAGAATATTTGGCCAAACGTGAAGCCTCAGCAAGTGCTGCTGCAAAAAAACCAACTGGTGCTTACCGTCCACCACATGCCAGAGGATCCGGTGCTAGTGCTCCTGCTTCATCATTATACCAAAAGGAATTACAAAACAATATGAGAAACAATGGAACTCCACCTCCACCAGGATTATCAAGAAACGGTTTAAATACTCCACGAGTAAGAACTGTTGTTGGTGCGGCTCCTCCAGTTGAAAAGGAAAGTAAGGCTGCTGCCAAGAACAGAAAAAAGAGAGAAGCCAAGAAGCAACAAGAAAAGACTGCTTCTCCTTCTCCAGCTTCTGCCACATCACCTGCTCCAGCTGCTGCAACTAGTGGTGTTATTGGTGGTGTTGCATCTTTGGAAGAAAAGAAGATTAGATCTTTGTTGAAGAAATTGAGAGCTATTGAACAATTGAAGATGAAACAAGCTGCTGGTGAAACTTTGGAAGATACACAAGTTGTAAAGATTTCTAAGGAAGATGAAATTAGAGCCGAATTACAAACGTTAGGTTGGAATGAATAGTATTAAGTGATACTTTATTTTCTATCAATTATTTATTAATTCGATTTTTCCCTGTTTTCTTTTTTTTTTTGTTGTTGTTGTCGTTGTTGTTTTGTTCATCATTTCTGTTAATTTAATTCTTTTGATGTTGTAATCTCTTTAGGTAATGGTAAATCACTTTTGTAAAAAGTATAGAGTCTATGATAATAACGATGAATTGAAATACAAAAACATGGCATATTTATTTAAAGATCTCTTGAGGACTACTTATAATTTAACCACCATTTCGTCACCTTTATATTTTGCAATTATATCTTCAATTTCATATTTCTTAGCAATATGAGGATTAATAAATCTACCACCCAAATAATGAGCGCCATTGAATTTAAGTGCTGCTGGTTTTGGTGCAGTTAAACTTACCAAACAACTGGCACCAATATCCTCACCTATAGGACCATCATCGACATCCCACCCGGAAGGAATATCAACAGCTACAATAGGTGGTAAATTTTCATTATTTGAAGAAAGATATCCAATCAAATCATCAAATGGTGGACGTAATGGAGGTCTGAATGAAAATCCAAATAATGCATCGATAATTATTGAAATTCCTGAATTTCTTTTATCTAGTAAATGCTTGACTTCATCTAAAGTTGATAATTCTTCAACATCTAAATCTTGAAGTTGTTTAACAAGTCGAGAATATAATGGATTCGAAGTTGATTTTTTAGGATAATAAATGATTGGATCATAACTTCCCCAAAGTTTTAAATGACGAGCAGCTACTAATCCATCGCCACCATTGTTACCTGGTCCAACTAATACTAAGATTTTACTAGTTTCTGGAGATGATGGAGGTGGATATTCTTTATGAATAACTTGAGCTACTGCTAAACCAGCAATTTCCATCAATTGATCAATAGAAAATTCTCCAGTGGACATTAATTCTTGATCCAATTGGAAAGCAGATTTGGCTGATAAAGTTTTAAGAAATGATTTTGACATTATTAATGTAGTAGGTTTATACTGAGTTAAATTGAATGTGAATTTTGGAATTTCAATTGAATGTAACGGAATCCCAATTGAAGAAAAAAATATGAGTATACAACCGAATAAATAAATTACAGCAAATAGAATCCAACCTGGTTTTATAGTCGGAGTATACAGTTCGGATTTTGATTTTAAAACTGGTGATTTTTTCTTTTTCATTTTTCTATCTCTCCCCCCAAGTTTTCAACCCCTGAAAAAAAAAATAGAATCTTATTGCTCTTTTGATTCCTGGTTATGTAGAGAAGATTTCTGGATATTTTTATCCATTCGAAAAACCATGTCTGTTTTATAATGAAATCCTTGTGTCCCCCTTGATTCTCTGTCATTATGAAATTAAAAGCATATTACAATCGTCGTAAAGACAATTCTACAGCCAAATCAGGGATTCTTGTTTTACCTTTTATATAAACAAGTAATGTTGCACAAAGCTGAAATGATCACGTGCAGTTTATGAAACCACAATTGGAGAAATGAAAATCGCATGAGTTGTTGTAGCGATTTCAAACTGATAGTTAGTGTGATTAATGTTGTATCAATGTATTGATGAAAACTATCCATTGGCCTTCAGAAACTCAGGAGCTATGGGTTAATTAAGTTGACGGTCTTTTTAATATTCACTTGAATTTTCTCATTCTACACACACACACACACATTCATACTGGCTAACTGTAACTTTTCTTAATTTTACAACATTCCTGTTGCAACGCAAAAGAAAAAACAAACATTTCAAGCTTGTCTGATCGTCTAAATTCCAATACACAACTGATTTGATTGAATTTACTTAAGACTGTGGTTTTACATGCCTTGGAGATTTTGGGCTGATAATGAACTACATCAACAGCACTGCTTTGCAATTACATTAGGGATAAATGTTGGTCATCGACGAGAGAAAGAACGTCCCGTATTCGTTTTGCATTTACTTTGTTAGGTCCGTTGTCTATTTTTTTTTTCCTTTCGTGCGCCTTAATCCAGATTATATTTGTTTTTCTTTGAATTTTAAGAGCCCCTTAAATCAGAATTAAATTATGTATATGTCAAAGAATGCTATTGGTTTTCAAATATGATTTGTTGATAATAATATCAACCATTATTATAATATGGCGTATATCCACATGCTAATAAACCCTATCAGTTCCTCGTAAATCAAGAAAATTGATACCCATTTCTTAATTTCTACCAATTGTTATTGTAAAAGTTTCATTTCCTTATTTTTCGTGTCATCCTGTACATTAACATCTGGTACAAGCAATAATTTTTTTTCTTTCTCTCTTTCTATTCCGTGTAAGAAAAAAAGGCGTGAGTGGAAAAAAAAAAAAAACAACAACAACGAATAACAAAAAAAATACAAGCAACAGGGAAGAAAGAAATAGATAAATAAGTTCTACCAACTCATCTACTTTCCAATATATTCGTTATACCTTTTTACAGTATAAATCAATTTTCTTTTAACAAGTGTTAATTTGGAAATTTTGTTTTATTTTATTGTTTGGACAGTAGTTGTTGTTTGCCAAAGGCTTTCTTTTTTTTTCTGTCCTAGTTTATAAACCTACTACAACAAGTCTTACTATTCAATTATCTTAGTTTTTTCTTTCGTTTTTCATTTTTTTTATTGTCAACTATAAAGTCAACGGCGAAAACTATAATATCAATAATAATAATAATAATAATAATAAGATGTCACAATATAGCTATAGAGGCAGTACAGATAATAGTGAATCCCATCACTCCCCATTGATCAACTATAGAAAAGATGCTAAAAAAGGTATTAAATTCACATTCATGGTTGTTGGTGAAAGTGGTACTGGTAAGACCACATTTATTAACAGTTTGTTGAACAAGAAGGTGTTGAATCATCGTTATGAAAAAGTGGGCCATACTGCTGGTGAAACAAAAACTTTGAGTTTTACTTCAGCTAAATCGGTTGCCTTGCCAAATACTTCTATATTGACTAAAAATGAGTTCAATCCAAGAACCATTAATGAAGAACCGGGAATTGCTTTAACTGAAACTCATATTGAGATTGTTGATGATGATAACCAAAAATTGTTGTTGAATATTATAGATACCCCTGGTTTTGGAGAAAATTTGAATAACGAATTGTGTTTTGTGGAGATTGAAAATTATTTGAAACAACAATTTGATTTGGTTTTAGCTGAAGAAACTAGAATTAAGAGAAATCCACGTTTTGTTGATACTAGAGTTCATGTGATGTTGTATTTTATTACTCCTACTGGACACGGTCTTAGAGAAATTGATATTCAATGTATGAAGAGATTGAGCAAATATGTTAATATTATTCCTGTTATTGGTAAAGCTGATTCTTTTACTCCAAATGAATTACAATACTTCAAGCAACAAATCAGAATTGATATTCAAAAATTCAATGTTCCAACTTTTCAATTTGATAACTCATTGGATGATTATGATGAAGATGAGGATTATGATTTGATTCAAGAATGTAAGTTTTTAACCAATTTACAACCTTTTGCCGTCATCACTTCAGAAGACGTGTTTGAAGTTTCTAACAATGGTGAACAACCAAAGATTATAAGAGCAAGAAAATATCCGTGGGGTTTGGTGGATATTAACGACACTAGATTTAGTGATTTCCCAATTTTGAGATCTGTATTGTTGGGTTCACATTTACAGGATTTGAAGGATTTGACACATGATTTCTTGTATGAAAGATACAGAACTGAAAGATTAACCAAAGTTACTGGTAATGGGCAAGCTTTCGAAGATGAAGAAGGTGATGATGGTGAATTCCACGATACTGTGGAACACCAAGTTAATGAAACTCGTGAGAGAGGTGGTTTACAAGACAATTCGACTATTCCTTCGTTATCCAATTTGGCACAGTTGACTAACGGAAATGATAATAGTTATAACAACCATAGCAATGTCAATGGCGATAAT
This sequence comes from Candida tropicalis MYA-3404, assembly GCF_000006335.3. NCBI lineage: Eukaryota > Fungi > Ascomycota > Pichiomycetes > Serinales > Debaryomycetaceae > Candida > Candida tropicalis. The sequence goes on along the minus strand of NW_003020058.1, from coordinate 830,437 downwards.
AATTCAATAACTTCTGCAAGTTCATCTATCAAAAAGTCCAGCTCAATGTTGATTGATGATGACCATCATACACCTAAATTGAAGAATCTCAGTTCATTCACATCATCAACTTCTACAGTATCGCTTGAAAATGGCGAGAAGGAGAAGGACAGGGCACCAAACAACAATGCCTTTAAGAGATTATCTATTGGTCCACAACGTAATCAATTGCGTCAAATTTCAGAAACTGTGCCATATGTGTTGAGACATGAGAGAATTTTGGAAAGACAACAGAAATTGGAAGAAATGGAACAAGCAAGTGCCAGAGAATTAGCCAACAGAGCTGCACTTTTGGAAAAGAAGGCTGCGGAATTAAAAGCTAAAGAAAAGATTTTAAGACAATTGGAAATGGCAAGAGCCGAGCAACTGGCTAATTCTAGTTTGCACAGAAATGAAAGTAATGTTGATGGAGAACAAGAAGAAGAAATTACCACCAGATATGATAATTCTGAATATCAACATGATGATAGTACACCTAATTACGAAACTTCAAGGTTGCAAAAGGATGAAACATTGACAGACTTGCATTCAATTGTAAGTAATGGTCATTAAGAAAGTACATTCAAATAAAAAATACTAAAACAAAAAAAGACAAAAAAAAATAGAATAATTGTGTCGTAATTCTTGTTTAACTAAATACAAACAATCCAACAAGGGAAACTGAAGTGAATAGTCTAAAGGACAGATTTTATAGAAACCTTGTGAAATTTTATATTTTGAAAATATGTATATTTTTTTTTTCTTTCTTCATCTTTCTTTTACTATAATTATTATTATTTCTTTTTGTCTTTCTTTCTTTCTTTTATTAGAAAATATATATATGTTAGACTGTTTTATTAAATAATGTGCTTATACGGTTTTATGGAGTAAAAACGTTTGACGAAGAACTCCGCAAACAGTTATTACGGAATACTGCCTTGTCTCTAAATCATGCACTTCGAAATGGTGGGGATAGGTTTTCTTTTTTTTTAATGCAAAATGATGAATATTGCATCAATTCGTGCATATTGACAAAAAAATTATAGAATGATTAGAATGCCAAAACAGCAACGGTTGCTTGAAACTTAATCCAAGAGTTTTTATTTTTTTACTTCTTAATTTGTTTGTGAATGACAGAAACTAAGTGGGGAAGAAAGGAAGTTTTTCTTTTACAAGGAAAGATAGAAAACAGTTGGAATCATTCAGGATAAATTCGGAATATTTTTAGACTACATCTAGACTTAAGAAAATTGCCAAAAAAACTATTAGGCATTTTGTTATTGGATGGACGGAGGAGTATGAAAACCTCCACAAACACAAGAGATGTACTCATCCCGGAGTTGATTGTACACAAGGGGAGCAAAAATGAAAATAAAAATAAAAATTGAATCATCTCATAATCCCTAAACCCCACAAAATTTAATCACATTGCTATGGCTAAAATTTAAAAGTGTTAAAAAAAAAAGAAAAGGAAAGAAACCGTTAAAAATGCCTTACACGGAAAATAGACCAAATAGAAAATAGAAATTGCCCTTTTGTGACTGTGAAATGTGATTGTTTCAAAAGAAGCGCCTATTATTTGAGTGGTAAAAAGAAAGGACAATAAATACCACAGAAGAGAATGAAAGAGAACTAAAAAAAAAAAAAATCCAGTAATGGGCGGCAAGACAAAAGTTTCTTTTTATACTCAATAGTTCAAATACTTGGCTCTCACCAACATCACCATCATTACGATTCAATGATAAGTTTCTATTTTGTTTCTCTTCATACTCTCCTGAGGATGTCTTAGATCCGTCGTTCCCAGCCGCGTCATCATCCCTTATCGTGTCACCTGCTGAGTGTTGATGAGAGACGGGAGCTGAACCCCGAAAGAAAAAAAAAATAAAAAAGAAAACGAAAAATCGGACCAGTCAGGGTTGAAGAAAAAATTGACTCTGTCGTATACGCTGCGTCTAAGAACGCCTTGCAAAGGGCTGAACTTGATCTCATCCGGTGGGAAATGAAATTCAACCGAAAAAGTAAAGACAACAACTCATTCGATATGGTCAAAATTTTCCCCTACTAGTCCGATAATTGGCATTCACTAAACGGAGGGAGGGGATACTGAATCTCAGCTAAGGATTCTTAAGCATGTTGACATATGCTAAGAAAAAAATAAAAGAACCAAATAATAATGAATTGATAGTGGCCAATATAGATAGGATATTTCTTATCTTTGGAATTATCCAGCTCAATAGAAAAAGAAATAAGGACAATGTTCCGGAACTTCTGACAAGATGTTCCTGGGACTAAGCTATTTTTTTATATACATTTTTCCTTATTGTCCACTGACAGTCATCTCATCTCATATTGTCTATTTTGAAGATTTCCTTTAAGCATCTTGCTTCAATCTTGATTACAAAATTAACAAAGAAAAAAAAAAGTAGAGAAACGATAAATCAACGTTTCGAATAAACCATTGGTTAATCCAATGGATCTTGATAGCAACTTATCTTTACGGCATTTTTAACATGTAGTTGGGTTGGGATAATACGCTCCCACAGCAGTAGTTAAAAAAGAAAAAAAGAAAAAGAAAAAGAAAGCTAAATTTTGACGCACCTGGAATAATTTAAATTTCCCGTATTTTTCTTGGCACCTACATAATCAAAATGCCAATATGCAGGATTCTCGGTGGTACACTTTTTGCTTTTCTTTCTGTGTCAATTTCGTATCAACAGCCATATTAACTTTATAATGAGTATACAGTTGAAATGCCCTTTAGGATTCCGTGATAATACTTTTGCTCCTCCTTCTACTACTTCTGCTCCTCTCTGATTCTATTATCTCCACTTTCAAGATTAACGAACCACAAATTTAATGAGCTTTCCTGCATGCACTATCTTGGTTCTTTTTTTTTTTAACTCGTTAATAATATTCACCATATTGTAACTTGACTGTTATTTTAATTCACAGCTAATGCATTGTTGCGATTTGAATGACATTGGGACTTGGGAATTTAAATTTTTATGATTCTATGAAAAAAAGAAATAGAGAAATTTCATAGTTCCTATAAAATGGATTGCATTTTTCCCAGTTTTTTATTTATTTAATAGATACGTTTTATTTCTACTCTTTCTTTTTAAAACTTCATATACTTTTTTGTATTTTATTTTTGAATTACTACAATTATATATAACTGCATTTCAAGCTAGCTTGTTATTTATTTATATTCATCGTTATTGATACTTTATTTTATTTTTTGTTTGTTTGTTTCCCCCACTTCATCCTACTTTCGCATCCAATCTTTATTTTATAAATTCACATTTATTTAAATTCCCAATTCCTATTTTTTTTATTTTAGATTAACTACAATTATATCATGGTTTTCGGGTTTTCAAACGAGAAAGATCAAGCTATAGAGGAAAAGAGATCTTCAGGAGTTGACTTGGAGTCAGTTCTTTCAAATCATACCAATAATTATGATCTTTATGTCGCCAAATCCAATCCTTCAGTACACAATATTGCTGAAGAAGGGCATCAATTACGTAAAAAAATGGATGCAAGACATACAAGTATGATTGCTATTGGTGGTGCTTTAGGTACTGGTCTTTTAATTGGTACTGGTCTGGCTTTGAAAACAGCAGGTCCAGGTGCTATTTTAATTTCTTATGGTGCCATTGGTTTTGTTGTTTATATGGTTATGACTGCTCTTGGTGAAATTGCTTCTTTTATTCCATTACCAGGTTTTGCCAATTATGGTAAAAGATATGTTGATGAAGCTTTGGGTTTTGCATGTGGTATTGTTTATCTTATAAAATATTTGGTTCTTCCGGCAAATCAATTGACTGCTGGTGCTTTAGTTATGCAATATTGGGTCAGTAGAGAACGTGTTAATCCTGGTGTTTGGATCACTGTGTTCCTTGTCTGTATCACTGCCATTAATTTCCTCGGTGTGAGATTTTTCGCAGAAATTGAATTCTGGTTGAGTGTTCTTAAAGTTATTGTTTGTTTGGGTTTGATTCTTTTGTTGTGGATTATCGCATTAGGTGGTGGTCCAACTCATGACAGAATTGGGTTCAGATACTGGCAACACCCAGGGGCTTTTATTGAATACCATAACTCCACCATGGGTGTTGATATCACTGGTCCTAAGGGTAGATTTGTTTCATTTGTTGCTGTCTTGGTTAGTGCAGTTTTCGCTTACCTTGGTTCTGAATTAGTTGCCATTACTTTCAGTGAAACCAGAAACCCAAGAAGAGCTATTCCAAGAGCCATTAGATTGACTTTGTACCGTATCCTTGTTTTCTACATCTTATCCATCTTGTTTGTCGGTATGTGTGTCTCTGCAAAGGATCCATTATTATTGGGTGCTTCAGGTACCAATGCCGGAGCCAGTCCTTTTGTTATCGCAATTAAGAATGCCAAGATTGGTGGTTTGGACCATTTGATTAATGCTTGTATTCTTTTGTTTGTCCTTTCTGCTTCTAATAGTGATATGTATGTTTGTTCCAGATCTGCATACAGTTTGCTGGTTGATGGATATCTTCCAAAATTCTTTTCCAAGACTAACTCACTTGGTGTTCCATACTATGGTGTTACTTTAAGTTTCTTGTTTTGTTTATTGGCATACATGAATGTTTCATCAGGTTCAGCTGTTGTTTTCGGTTACTTTGTCAATGTCGTTTCTTTAACTGGTTTGATTGCTTGGGCCTGTATTTTAGTTTTCCACATTAGATTCATGCAAGCTTTGAAAGCTCAAGGTCTTGATAGAAACAGAGATTTGGTTTACAGATCCCCATTACAACCATACGGTAGTTGGATTTCCTTATGTCTTTGTGTTGTCATTATTTTCATCAAAAATTTCACTGTTTTCTTGGGTGATAAATTTGATTACAAGAATTTTATCACTGGTTATATTGTCTTGCCAATCTTTATCATCATGTTTGTTGGTTACAAGATCATCTATAAGACTAAATGGTTGAAATCCGAAGAAGTTGATTTGGATACTTTCAGAGATGTTATTGATGCTGAATTTGAAAAATTTGAAGCTGAAGATGCTGAAAGAAAAGCCATTAGAGAAGCTGAAGGCAAACGTTTCGATGGTGCTTGGTTTTATGACAAATTCTTGGGATGGATCTTCTAGATTAAGTCGTTTGTTTAATTTTTGTAACTATTATTATTTATCCTTTTTTTAATTCACGATTGTCATTTAATTATTTTCACGATTTAATTTTGTAAATCTGTTAAAATGATATTTAAATATTTTTAGTTGAATTTCGTTGCAAAAAATTAGCAAAACATATTTACCACCATAATGAATTTTACGTACACTGGTAAATGAAAATGATCCTTAATACATTTGATTATCCAATGGAAGGGTTCAGTAATGTAATACATTCATGATGCATCAATTATAAATTAACAAATGTAATTCTCCCAATATGAGTTTCCACATGTCAATACATAAATTGCTTACACTTTCAACAAATCGGGTCTTATGGCTCAGTTGTTAAAATATTGCCTTGCTGGCGAAATTGGTTATCGCTTTTGACTTCTAATCAAAGGATTCTGGGTTCGAGTCCCAGGTAGGGTTTATTTTTTTCTTTAGCACAATCTTGATTTGCGTGCAAGTGCAAAGTACTTGTCCTTTTTTTTTTAAAGAAAAATGAATTTTTGTTAAATACAAACTGAATGGTACACTACGTCTAACTAATGCCGATCACCAAATCTAACAAACCAAGATGTATTTCATAGGTTAAATTAAAATGATTCAAGAACTGTTAGTTCCTGTCCAATTATTACTTTCTTTTTTTTTATCATTCTCTAGAGACTAAATTACCTAATGATTGTTCTTTATTGTTGCTAACGTGAAATCTGTGATGTTGAAGTCGTGTACAATTGTCAAATTTGATTTTTTTTTTTTGTACAAAGTCACACACACATTGTATAGTGTGTTGCCAATGAAACTGTCTTTCCAGTAACAAAATCACTAAGAAACAGCGAGAAAAAAAATAAAAAAGATTCTTGCCATCTTAATAGAATTTCTTTTTTTTTTTTTTTGATTTTTATTTTTGTTTTGGCTGTCTTCGCCTTACAAAACGTATTACCTGCATTTTTTATTCCTTCCATTCTTTTAATCTTTTTACTCAAGATTCAAAATTTTTCTTCTTTGGTTAACAGGTATATAATACACTTTTAATTTAGTAGGCTGAATCAATTTTTAGTGATTTGCAATTGACCATCATTTCATCTTCTGTCAGATCAAGAGAGAAATTGCGAGTGAGTAAAGTGAGAGCGTGAGAGAGAGCGAAAGAGAAAAAAAGAGCCGAAAAACAAAAAAAAAAAAGAGAATTATAGCAACAGGTGAATTTTTTTTTTTCTTTTTGTTGTTGTTAAATTAAATTAAAGAAAACAAGTAAAAAAAAAAACCTTCAGTCCCCAGTTCCCATATAGACACCACATACCTTTCATATACTTGTCAATAATGGATATCCTTCAAATATTAGAAGCTGCATTAGGTGGGGTCGCTGACCAAAACCAAAGAACGCAAGCAGAAATTCAATTAAACGATGCAGCAAACAACCACTTTCCGGAATATGTTCAATTATTGATTGAAGCTTTGATCAATGAGGATGCCAAAACAGAAGTAAGAATGTTGGCTGGTATTGCATTAAAGAATCAATTGGTTTCAAAAGATAATAAAGTTAAATTGGCTCAACAAGACAGATGGTTGAAATTACCTGAAGACTTGAAAGATAAGATCAGAGGATTAGCATTACAGGGTTTAGGTATAACCAATCAAAAAGTTGCCAATACAGCTGCACAATTAGTTGCCGCTATTGCTGATATCGAATTACCAAGAGGTCAATGGCAAGAATTGATCCCAAGAATTATTCAAAACACCAAACCGGAGAATCCAGAAAACATAAAGAGAAGTTCTTTGTTGACTATTGGTTATATCTGTGAAAGTTCCGATCCAAATAATCCAAATATCTTAAACCAAGCAAGTGGTATATTGATTGCTATTGTTCAAGGTGTTCAAAGTAACGAACCTTCCAAACAAGTAAGATTAACTGCCTTGAATGCATTGGTTAATTCTTTGGAGTTTATCAAATTTAATTTTGAAACCGAGGGGGAAAGAAATTACATCATGCAAGTTGTATGCGAAGCAACTCAAGCAGATGATGCAGAATTACAAGCTAGTGCCTTTGGTTGTCTTGCTAGAATCATGTCCTTGTATTACCGTTACATGTCACTTTATATGGAAAAGGCTTTGTATGGATTGACCATTTCAGGTATGCAAAGTGCTGATGAAAAAGTTGCATGTATGGCAGTTGAATTTTGGTCAACTGTTTGTGAAGAAGAATTAGAAATTGCATTACAAAGACAAGAATTGGGATTAGATCCATTACAAGCAGCTCAAACCCCTGACTTAGTCTCATATAATTTTGCTCTTGTTGCTTCAACAGAAGTCTTACCAACTTTGTTGACCTTGTTAACCAGACAAAACGAAGATCCTGAAGATGATGATTGGTCAGTTGCCATGGCTGCTGGAGCTTGTTTGCAATTATTTGCTCAAAACATTGGTAATTATGTTGTTGATCAAACTATAAATTTTGTTGGTTCTAACTTGACAAATACAGAAAACTGGAGAGCTAGAGAAGCTGCCGTTATGGCATTTGGTTCTATCTTAGATGGTCCAGATCATGAACAATTGAAGACAGTCATTGCTCAAGCATTACCACCAATCCTTACTTTGATCAAAGATGACAATTTGCAAGTTAAAGAAACCGTTGCTTGGTGTCTCGGTAGAATTGCTGATATGGTGATTGATGCTATTGACATTCAAACTCAATTAGAACCATTATTGCAAGCTTTGATTGAAGGGTTGCAAGATCATCCAAAAGTCTCTACCAATTGTTGTTGGACTTTGATGAACTTGACTGAACAATTGTGTACTGATGGTTACGACAATGACACTACTACCATGTCACAATATTACCCAACTATCATTCCAATTTTAATACAAACATCTGGTAGAGGTGATAATGAATACAGTGCGAGAGCTTCTTCTTACGAAGCACTTTCCACTTTTGTCACTTATAGTGCAAGAGATACTATGCCAATTGTTCAAAACATTGCTACTGAAGTCTTGGCCCGTTTAGAATCCACCATCATGTTACAAGGTCAAGTTAGTACCACTGAAGATAGAGGTAACTTAGAAGAATTACAATCCAACATCTTGTCATTGTTGACTAATGTTATTAGAAGATTGGGTAGCGAAGTTATCGTGGCTTCCGATAATTTAATGGATAGATTTATCAAGTTGCTTGATGCTCAAGAACAAAACTCCTTGATTGAAGAAGATATATACATTGCCATTTCTGCTCTAGCCAGTGCCATTGGTGAACAATTTGTTAAGTATTTGCAACCATTTTTGCCATATTTGACTAAAGCCTTGACTAATGTTGAATCTCCAACTAGTATTACTGCTGTTGGTTTAGTTGCTGATTTGGCACAATCATTAGGACCACAAATGAACAATTATTGGAGTGGTATTTTACAATTATTGGGTGATGCCTTAACCAGTCCAAACTCCAAGAGAGAATTGAAACCAGCAATTGTTTCTGCATTTGGTGATATTGCTACTGCTATTGGACCTGAATTTGCCCCATATCTTGAATTTGTTTTGAAGACTTGTACTGAAGCCAGTAACATTCAACCTGAAGACGGAACTATTGAAACTTTGGACTATGTTTTCAATGTCAGAGAAGCAGTATTGGATTGTTTTGTTGGTATTGTTGGTGGATTTATCAACGAAGCACGCGCATTGGCTCCAGCCATTGGAACTATATTTGAATACATTCATAAAGTTGCGCTTGATCCACAAATGTCTAGCACCGAATCTGTTGCTAGATCTGCTGCTGGTCTCTTAGGTGATATTGCTGCCATGTATCCAAATGGTGAATTCAAAGCTGCTTATGCTGAAGCATGGGTTACTGATTTCATCAAGAGAACCAGATCCAATCCATTATTTGACAACAAGACTAAGGATGCAGCAAGATGGGCCAGAGATCAACAAAAGAGACAACAACAACTTTTGGGTCAATAAGGAAGAATCAACCCCGAAAGTCATACACACACATAGTTCTTTTTCTTTCATTATCTCTAAATATTGTCAAATTATCAAAAAAAGAAAAAAAAAAATCCATAAAGAAACCATTCCATTTGAATAATTGAAAAAAAAAAATGAAAAAAAAAAATTACATTCTTCCATCCTCTCCTCATAATTTTTTTTGACATAATTCCATTACATACAATTTACCTCTAATGCCTCTTTTTACCTTTGATGACTTTTTTTTTTAAACTAATTTATATATATATATTTCACATTTTTATTATTAATTATTATCATTTATGGTTGTTTGATTTTAGGTCTCCTTATCTGGTTTATTATTATTATTTTGTTTTTTTTTTTGTTTTTCCTACCATCCCCATCATTATTCATAATATAATTATCCTTTTTTTATTGATTCATTTTCCTACTTTATACAAATTTATTATATATAATTTACATAGCTCTTTCTTTTTATACATTCTAATTGGTGTCTTTTTTTCTTCTTCAGTTTTTATTTATATATAGAAACAATTTAAGTATATTTGCATCTAATTTTCCTGTAAGTTACTCCGATTCCGTAGACCTATAGGTTGCTATTGTTCTAAATATATATATATATAATTTAGACTTGAAACAATAATTGATTTGCCCAAAAGGAGTTCTAACTGCAAAATTAATTAATTAGCTTTCTATAATTGGTGCAAAAAAAAAAAGAAACCCAAGAGTTGATTGATAAATAATCTAAAATACCCAAGCAATAATAATTATAATTATGCAGTTTTAATTACTAGCTTCTAATTGAAAGGGGGAAGGGCAGTGAAAAAAAATAATATAATTCTAGATATGTATAATTAAATCGGCGATTCTATATCAGTTGGAAGTTCAACTGCAAAACAAAAAAACACCAAAAGGGGGCGACTCAATAGAAAAAAGGGCGTTAAAGAGGCGTTGAAAAGGCATTTATTCACATATAATCCAATTATCAACTATTGTAAAAAGCAAAAAGACAAAAAAAGAAACAATGAATCTCTAGTGTCATGGAGACAATAATATTAATAATAGATCACATAGTTAGAATTTAATCTAATTTGATAAGATCTACGAACTAAATCATTGTAAATCAAACCTTTTGAATTATCACCATTACAATAATATCTGTCATGATTATTTTCTCGTGTTTCTTTGGTTCATGACCTGATTATACACTACGAGATCGTCCTTCCCCATAGTCAGAAAAAAAAAAGAAAGAAGATAAAGTCACGCAGCTCACCAGCACGTGAATTCATCAGAAATTAAACCAAAAAAAAAACTCGAAGATGGAAAAAAAAAAAGTAATATAAGTAACGCACAAAAGTTTTGATGTTTTCGATTCTTTAATTTGTTGCCCATACACCAAAACAACAATACAATAGAGAAAACGTTCTGGTATTATAATTCTTTGTTTAATTTATTATCATCCGTTGAATATATTTGTGTATTCAACAAAACATTCCTTCACTTCCCCTTTTTCCATCAGAAAAGAAATACTAGCGGAGAATATCTTCCACTATTAATATCATTGTCTATTTTCCCAATCATTTTTCAATAGAATAATAGATCTGTTACTTGATTTTTTTTTTGCATCCTTTTCTTATTATTATTAATATTTTTTTGACATCTTACATTGTTATTTACATTTGGAGAAAAGTGAACTGATTCTTTTTATACCCTTGGATAAATACCCGTTTCATTGTTTTTCCTCCTTTCATTAAATCCAGCATTTTTCCCCTTGTTTTATATTTTGCATTATTTAAAGAGCTTATATTTTCTTCTATTCCTATATTCCTATATTCCTATTTTCATTAATAACTACTCATCAATGAATTCTACAGTATATAATCCTATTCCTTTTGATCATACTTATTTATTATATGATCCAAATGATTTAATATCATATATATGTGTTCATTTTTCATTGTTACCAATTTATATAATGGTATATTATACATCTTGGTTTTTAATAACAAGAGAAATAGAACCAGTTATTATAGTTGGTGGACATCTTGTTAATGAAGTAATTAATAAAATTGTTAAATTTCTTGTTAAATCTCCAAGACCTAAATTCCATGCTGATTTTGGATCAAATAGTAAATATGGTTTGACTTATGGTTTCCCATCTGCTCATTCTCAATTTATGGGATTTTTTGTTGGTTATTATACTTGTATTGTCTTATTTAAAATTCCTAACATGCCAAAGAAACATAAAAGAATTATTTGTATAATGGCTGTATTAAGTATGTTTGGTGTTGCCTTTTCAAGAGTTTATTTGTTATATCACTCTTGTGTTCAAGTGATTGCTGGATTGATTGTTGGTGTTACTTTTGGTATTGCTTATTTTGAAATAACTAGTATGATTAGAGATTTAGGTATTGTTGAATGGGTATTGAATTGGCCAATTGTGAAATTTTTTTATGTTAAAGATACTTATTATTATAATTATCAAACTTTTGCTCAAGAGTATCAAACTTATCAAAAACTTAAATTGAATAAGAAGAATCAAAAAGTAAAAGAAATCTGATCAATTAATAAAAACAAACAAACAAAAGAAAGGAATTAGTTATTTTAATCTATTCAAATTAACACACGTGTATGTAATATATATATATATAACAAGTTATATGAATCATAAATTAGATGATTGTTTTTTTTTTCTTTCGTATATTCCATTTCCATTAGAGCCAGTAGAATATAATCTCTTTAGAAATCATCCCATTTATCATCATCATCGTTCTTCTTGGCTCCACCAGATAAACTTTGATATTTGACACCATTTTCAGGTTTCTTGAATCCAAAAGCACTTGGAACATTATCATTCTTCTTTTCACCGAAAATTCCACCTAACCCATTTTCATTTATATCTTTAGTAAAACTTTGGAAAGTTTCTTGACCATATTTACCAGTTTCTTGCATTTTTTGACCAAATTGAGCCATGGCCTTTTTAGCTTCACCGGTAATTTCACTAGATTGTATTTGATTTATACCTGGTTTTATCACAGATTCATTGACTTCTTGAACTGATTTGGCAACAGAAGATGAAAACAAACCCCAACCTTTAGTAAATGTACCAAGAGGATCTTTTTGAAAATTATCTAATGTAAATGATGAAAATGAACTGTTTGTACTGTTACTTACCACTGGTGCTGGTGTATTTCCAAAACCACCATATTTCCCACCTTGAGATGGTGGTAAATGATCTGGTCTTTGATCATTCTTAGCACCCAAATCAGCAAAATATGCTTCATTTTTTTGTTTTTGTTCACTAGTCAATGGTGCAGGACGACCTTTTAAAACAGTACCAGTTTTGTTACTATTATCATCATCAACATCATTGATACTTGGTAATTTTTCACCACTATGATCCTTAGGTACAAATTCTTTACCTTCAACTTCTGATGTCAATAATTCTTTATAATCTTCAGCAACATAATTATCGTATTTTTTCTTTGGTGGTAAATTTAAATCAATTCCATTACTAACAAAATAATTCTTTAATCTTTCGTTACCACCAATTTCCATTCTTAAAGTTTCTTCAGGTTTAAATTGATCCATTGTAATTGATCTAACAAAAGAAATATGAACACCTAAACCTCTATGAACACCGGCACATTCTAAACAAATGAAAATACCAAATTTTGGTGAAGCCCATTGTGGATTTGGGGCGGCACAATCAAAACATTTCTTATTTTCACCTGTTTTTTGCAAGTTTAACAACTTTCTACGAGTTTCTGGATCGATGGATGACATGATAGACGCGTTATAAGATCAAAAAGGAAACGGAGGAGGAAGACAAACTGATCTATAGAAGGAACGGAGTCGGCACTAGAATAAAGAATACTTTGTAGAAACGGCTATCAATTCAAAAGAGAAAGAAGGAAAGAAAGAAAAAACAGAAGGAGAGAATTGAAAACACAAGCTGTTCAGTTGTTAAATTTTTTTTTTTTTTTTCCTTGTAATTGAACACCCAAAAGTTCTGTGCGAGAAAATTTTCATTGTTTCTTTTTTTTTTTTTCTTTTCTTTGGCTTCTGATAACAAAATGTGACACGCTAAAAGTAAAAACAGGACTGATTCACACGACCTTTAAGATTTCATTCGATCGGCGTAAAAGACTACCTATACAAGGTGACTATTTATAATTTACCAACTGGATCACTGTTGGCTTTGGTGATAGATACTGGGTAATCAGTAGCACCAACACCAGAGGAGATTTGCCAAGAAGCACCGTCAACAACCAAAACATCACCAGTGACAAAAGAAGCTGCTGGGGAAAACAAATAAACAGTACCATCAGCAATATCTTGAGTAGTACCTAATCTTTGCAATGGAACCTTCTTGCTAGTTTGATCTTTACTGGCTCTAGATAATCTCAGTAAACCTTCAGTACCATCAATTGGACCTGGTGCAATACAATTTGATCTGATACCCAATGGACCCAATTCAACAGCAAAAGCATTACTCAAAGCATCGACACCAGCTTTAGCAGCACCAACACCAATTTGATAAGGAACACCATAATAATGTAAAGTTGCACTAACAAATAAAATAGCACCTTTATTCTTTCTCAATTGATCAAATGTTGCTTTAACTGTATTGAAAGAACCCAATAAATCAATATCAACAATTGATTTAAAAGCATTCGAAGATAAATGATTAAAATCACACAAGAAATTACCTGCAGCACCAGCAATAACATAATCAATTCTACCTAATTCAGCAACAGTTTTATCAACAGCTGATTTTAAACTATCAATCTTACGAACATCAATACCACCAACTCCTAAAACTTTAGCACCTGATCTTAAACTTGCAATTTCTTTGGCTGCAGATTCAGTTTTTTCAACATTTCTACCAATAATTGCTGCATTGGCACCCAATAAAACCATAGCTTCTGCTTGAACACGACAAATTGAACCTGCTCCTCCAGTGATAAAAACAACTTTACCTTTGAATAAATCTGGTTTCCAAGAACTTTCTTGAACATAGGATTGAGTTAAAGTATTTGGCATGATGAAAATGAATAATTAAAACTAATAGAATAAAATGAAATAAAACACGGTTGATTAGGAATAGGAAATCAATATAAAAAAAATTTTTTTCTGTGTGGTGGATACGACTGTGATAATATATATATATATTTATATGTATTTGCCCAACAGTTGATTACTTTACCATATGAAAAATAAGAATTTGACAATTAGAGTACAACATGCATGCCTTAAGTATTTTTTTTCCCTTATAGACAGGCAAAATTGTGGAGGTGAAAATAAAGTGGAGGAGGGGTGAGGGTTGTGTTCTTGCCGAAATAATCATGCACCAGAACTTTTAAAGACCTCGGCAGCAAAGACACAGAGAAAGAAAGAAAAAAATATGTGCACCACAAATTTCTCTTGTCTTGTCTTCTGTTTTTATTTCAGTAGGCTTATTGTTTTTTTTTTTTGCAGCTTAAGAAGTCCTGTCATTATCGGAATGCAAACCCACCACAACTGCAGCCGTGTTTCAAATACCATCATTTCTAATTAAAAAAAATTCAAACAGAAAAACGTAAACTATATGATTACCGATGAACTACAAAAAGTTATTACTTGACCATTAATTAAAAAATACATCTCCTATTAACCGACCCCCTTCTATAACAACTACAGTTGATCACTGGTAATGGCTGTCAATGCAACTTTACCGAAATTGTCATTGTTCGCTGTGGTCTTGTCATTAACTTCCATACGTTTGCTTGTTTCAGTTTCGGAGTTTTCTTCTCTAGGTCTCTTCTTACCCGAGGAATCGTCATCATCTCCACGCATTGTACATCCATTCACCATTAAATCTTGATCTTCTTCCTCTTCTAGTTCATCATTGATTGGAGTAGAGGCATTATTCGGTACCATTTCATCCTCGGATAGACCCAAATCATCTGTTTTAATCTCAACTATTTCATCCACATCATCATCATCATCATCAATAATTCCTCCACTGTGAACTCCATTGGAACTTAGGCCTCGGGTTTCATTCTCCACCAAATCAACCAATTTCCTACCAGTAGTCACATAATTTAATTTATTCCTAACAAAATCATCATAATTGTTGCAAATGTATTTTGCCAACAAAATATAATTGGTTCGTTTGTTGGGATTAATATTCTTATCACAATTTCTGTTGATCATTTCAAGAAAATCCAAACATGTTGAATTGGCCAAATTATTTTCATCAACAACAGTTTCAAAAAACTTGAAGAAAAACACCCACACATCCTGAGTGATGGTATACCTCGTGTAGAACTCATCATTCAACAAAATCAAATTTTTCAAACATCTGATGCTTGCTAATTTCAATACTATTTTGCACTTGCTAGATAATAACTTTGCAATACCCAGTATAATATGGTTTTCCAAAAAAAAAGTTCTAGATACCGGAGATTTATGTTCCCTAGTGCAAAATGATACTAATTCACAGAGCAATTGGTATAACAACTCATCTTTTCGAACATCAACCATCACATCACTGGAATTACCCAAATCAATTAGTTTCTTGAACAATTTCACAGCAACTTCTGTATAAAATGCATTGAAGTAATTCTGTGTATTGATCTCTTTGAATTCATCTGGAGCAAATTTATACTCATCATTTCCATTTGATCCAGGAAATACTCCACCACCAATCGTGGGGCTGATACCACTATTCCCACTGCTGGCAATATTTGGATCTAGCAATGTCTTCAACGCTTCAAATGCTTGATGTTTCAACCCAACGTTTTTTTCTTCAACCAATAATTTACTGAGTATGGATATTAGCGTCATATCATCTGACAATTTCAAGCCAGTATTTTTCGACGATATATTTCGATCCTCCACCGATTCGTCACTCTTCTTTTCATTTGGATGTGCGTGTGTCAATTCCTCAAGAATTGGAGGATCCGAATTATCTATAGTGGCTTCGTCATGGTCAATAGCGTTCACCAAAGACACATCTTGTTCAATAATTATGACAATTAATTCTGTTCCCAAAACCCTTATTTGATCTTCAATATCTCTCAATGCAAAGTTAATCATTTTCAACAACCCTGATTTAACCAATAATGAAAAAAAATCCAGGTTCTGTAGAGTTCGGGCAATGAGAACATACTGATGTACCATCTTCACTCCATCCCTTTTCTGGGATATTATGCCCTCTTCATTATGCAGCCCATTAGTTTGATTATTCTCGTCATCATAGATTTTAAATAATTGCTCTAGGATACAAGCATCCTTAATGAACTCGAAAATTTCCATCTGGTTTGCATATATCAACGACGCCAATAAACCGAATGTTGGCTCATCAAGGAATCTTGCTAATACAACATCTTTTAGATAATTCAAATAAAAGTCTCGTTTAAATATTCCAATGTTTCCTACAGGTATCACAGTCGTAAATGCCTGCTTCGTAAGATATTCCCTGTGAGATGCTTTGAAATCTGGGTATTCCGAATCATACTCCAATATACCAACTAAGCCCATGATTTTCTCTTCTGAAGACAACATATTCTCCAAGATAGATGATTCATTATATAGGAATAACGATTTGATCACATCACTTACAGCATATAATGTCTCAATATCTTTATTTTCTTCTGCTTCGGTAAATACTTTCACCAATTTCATAAAATATTCCTTCTCAACAATGAAATCCAGAATATTAGTCCTGGTATACTGTGCATTAGCTCCTTGATTCACGGTTTCTAAAACTTCACATATATTCGATGCATTCGGTTCTTCTGGAGGATATCGTATTGGACCCGTTATTAGCTCAGTGATGTCGTCACCTTCGTTAGAATTAGGTATCACATAATATAGGGATATTCCAGGACTGAAATTCCCTTGCTGAACACGTATTATAAAATCACACAAATCTGCACATCCCTCGGTCTCCTGGAACGACAATGCCAAATCTGAACCATTAGAATCTGTCCATACAATTAGAGTTTCCTGTTGTCTTTGATACTGTATGGATCCTTCAAGAAATGATTTTAATATTATATTATCTGAATCTTGTTCATTGCGAACCAAAAAATATGGTGATCTGGTTTCCCTATCGATTTCTCCAATACAAAATCCTGTTCCGTTATCTATCCAGTCATCACCATTTAGTAGGTATACTTTAACTCTTCTTGGTGTTCTTCCTGCACCTTCAAGTACTTTTAATTCATCTTCCAGAATGCATGGCTTTGATTTTAAATTTGTATCTATATTTGAATTTGAATTGGGAGATAACGTCCTCACGTCATCAGATTGCGTGTCGGTTTTTATCATCCGTGATTAAAGAATCTCTTTCCTTGGTACGCAAATAAAATCAACAATCAAATAAATAATTCTGCAATAATAATAATCAAAAGAAAAAAAAAACCAAGACGTGATTGTGAATTTGAATATAGTTAAAATTGTACACGAGTCAATAGCTAATCCAGAGTATTTTTTTGGCTTTGTTTATTAGGGGGCGACGGGTTGCAACTTTGATGATAATTGAAATATTAATACAAGAATTTAAAACTGAAAAGTAAAGGAAAAAAATCACGTGAGGTGATTTAGTAATGAAACAGTAAATGAATAATACAAAATGGTGGTAGCTTGACTAGATGCAAGTTTCTATTCTAAAGATGGGTATCCTATTTTGGTTTTGGTATGTCAATCGATAGAAAAGATTGAACCAGCAAGAAAAAAAAAATCAAAGAGGAACGGTGCGTCTTTTTGGTTCTTTTTTTTTGTGGTGAATGATTTTTTTTTCTCTCTCTCTCTTTCTACAACGCAGGTTTTTTTTTTTTTTGGAAAGAGCGCGTCGTGTTTCAATGTCGCGTTTAATGTCGCACATGCAATCTATTTACAGATTTCTCTTTTATACACTTTGTTTGGTTGCGTGCCATGCGACACATCTAGAATTCTTGAATAAGTAAGGGGTCCTTCTATTGTAAATTGAAAACAATGTAATAAATATATGTCAGAATCTCTAATGGCATACTAAAGCAGCACTGGCCAAGTTTCTTAACCAATCGTGTTTATCAACATCATGAGTATCTTCAACTTCTCCCCATTCGCCAGTTTGGAAAATGGTTTCTAAATTAGCCAACTCTACCACATCCTCTAAACTCTTATGGTAGTAGTCTTTAGTATCTTGTTTATTGATTTGATACAAGCTCTTAAGCGTTTGTTCATCATTAACGTTAGATCTCAACAACGTAATACCACACAAGAATGATTTAGAAGTCAATATGGTTTTTTCTAAAGCAATCAAATCGTAAATTGGTAATTGATCCAACCAATCCAATACAACTTCTTGAGTTTTTTCACCTTGTTTATTACCTCTTAAACCGTCTTTTTCACAATCCAAGAATTTTAATTCAATTGATTCATTTTCTGGGATTAATTTCTTAGTATGAGCATATTTGGTGAAAAATTCATCAAATTCAGCAATCAATGGACGATAAATTTCTTCTTGTCTTTTTCTTAATTTACCATCACATTCTCTGTTGGTAGCAAAAATAAGACATGTATCAGTATCGAGATATCTCAACATCTGTAACTTGATGTCTTCTAAAGCAAGCATTTCTTTTGCTTTATCACTATCACTTAAATGATGTTTACTTAAATCGATTGCTCTAGTTGCCAATGCAGTTAATGGTAATGTACTAGATTTGACTTTAAGATCTGGCAAGTGGGTCCATTCATGAGCAATCAAATAGGCCAATTGTTTTTTACTTTCAGGCAATTCTAATGGGAAACCTAATGGGGTACGTAGAGTTTTACCATCTAATTGGATTTCATATTTCTTTGTATCTGGATTAAAATAAACATCACCTTTCTTCCAGAATCTAGCACCAGTTTTAGCTAATTTATTAGTTTCTGATTGAATATTTGATTCGATGGTTTTGTCAATCCCCAAAGATGCTGAGTTATTTGCAGGAATACGAGATTGGAAAACACGAGCAGAGTTTACCAAACATCTAGTCAGAATATTAACAGGTTTGGATAATCTAATTTGTCTTCTAGCAAGTCTAATCATATTCTTAAAATATAAAAATTAATTTATGGGGTAGATTAGGTATACAGCTTCTTGTAGTTCAGAATTTTTCACCAATTTTTTTTTTCTTTCTTTCTGGTCAATATTTTTTTTTGTCGTTGAGTATTTGATCCTGACAAACTTCAAAAAGCTAAAGAAGAGCTTTTTTTTTCTATTTGTTTCCTTATCATTCTAAATCACATACATCAACTACTTACGAATATCAAAGATGAATCAAGAAGCTTTACAGAAAGTCCTTATTGAAATGGATAACCAATTGAATAAATCCCGTGCTGAATTATCCATGGTGAATTTACAATTAGACAGAACCAATACAAATTTGAAAATCATTGAAACAACGAAAACTAAACTTAACGATATTTGTCAACCATCAGAAAGAGTATGGCAAGGCTGTGGGAAAGCTTTTATTGCCAAAGATGTTAAAACATACCTTGGTGATTTGGATAAAGATCAAAAGGATTATCAAGATACTAAGAAAAACTTGACTATCAAAAAAGACTATTTACAAACCACTCTTGAAAAAACTATAGAAGGAATGACTAGCATCGTTGGGGAAAAGAAATAATCATTCTATATTATTACATAGTGCATATTTATGTATATATAAACCATCTGTGTGATTTTACCATGTGTTGGATGCTAATCACTTTCCTCTTCATCAACACCTTCATCTAGAATTCTTCTTTCAACATCTTGTTCTTCTTTATCACTTTTCGCTTTATTATTTTCTAATTGCATTCTTTCAGTTAAGAATATATTTATTTGATCTTGTAGAGTAGTCACTTCAGCTCGTAAATTACCCAATACTGTATCATTATGTTGACTTGGTTTATCTCGATCTTCACCACCGGCATTAATAACTATATCTGATATCTGATTTGTTTGACCATATGTTGTATGTGGACCATCACCAGGGTGGAATTCTTTAGGTTTTTCAAAATCAGGAGCCGTATAGACAGCAGTAGGTGTTAATTTCATAGTTGATATGTAGGGGGTACTTGTTGGTATAGAGTAGACAGATGAGTCTCTCATGTAATTTTTCTTTTTTTTTTGTTTGGAATCTCGCTTTGTTCTTGATTTTACAACCACTATTGTTAAGAAACTAATGTTATATATATATATAAATATCAATTTGAAAAAAGAAAGAACTAAATAATAATAAACTTAAAGTCAACTAATATATATAACTAGGTTGATTGGTTATGATTCTATTGTTATACATTATATACTAGTTTTTTTTTTGATTTTGTTTTGAACGATTGTTTTTTATTTCTTCGATTAGGCGGTATTGTAATAGTCTTTAATTTTAATTTTGGTTGCTGCGTTTGAATATGCATTAAACTTGACTTCAATGATTTCATCTGTCTTGAAATCTAGAGTGGCAATCTCATAACTTGAGCATGACATTAAATATCCATAGAAAACACGCAAAACAGTTTCATCGGCAATAATCAATAAATCACCGCTCATTCTTTCCATCTCCAAGATCAAAGGTTCAACCTTAATGGCCAAGTCATGATAAGACTCGGCTCTTGGATAACGGTAATGATATGGATCATGATCATACTGGACAGATTCCAATGGGAATTTTTCTCTAATTTCATCGTAAGTTAATCCACTAGTAAGCCCTGGGTTCTTTTGTGATAATTGGATTCTATTTCTAATATTGACATTCTTTTTGGCTAAAAATTGAGTGGTTTCAACTGTTCTTTGCTTCACCGATGTCCATACTTGTAATGTTTGACTCTCACTATCATCTTTCAGCTTATCGATATAGTCTCTTCCAGAACTTTTCAAATGGTCAACTAACGTCTGAGTTAAGTTTCTTGCATACTTCAAACCATCAGCATCCAATGGTGGATCTTGGTTATAGTCTAAGTAGTTTTTATAACATCTTGCTAAGAATAAAGATCCGGATTTGATTTTACCATTCATCAAATAAAATACAACTTTGTTTATCAAGTAACCATAATTTGTATTGTGCAACTCAAGCCTTTCACCAAAATTAATAAATTTAATATAAGATAAATGTTCTTCCTCTGGACCTCCCATGTTTTCATAAAATGGACCAAGGGCATTAATTCTGTCACTATAATCTTTGTATGCCTTATCATAATCCCAATTTTCATAATCTGGTGAGGACTTGGCAGCTTCATGGATATTCTTCATAACTATTTTGTCATCAGTAACCAAACTTTCAATAAACAACACTTGAACACCCATTGCACGGAACTTCTTTTGCAATTCTAATCGATATTCCGGTTTGGCATTGACAGCATCGTAAATGGCAATTTGACCACCATCATTATTGAAAAAGTTTTCAATATCTTGAAGACATTCATTAACCATCTTTTGTCTCAATTCATTAACTTTAGCTGATTTAGGTGATGGGACAAATAAATCATGAGTAACGTCATCGACAGCATTAGCACGTCTATAATTACCCAAATGGAAAGGAAAGGTATTGACACCAAGCCATCTTAAATATCTAGTTAAAGAAACTGACAAATGAGTTTTTCCTCTACCAGGCAAACCTGTCAAGATGATAATAATTTGTCCCGCATGAAACAATCTTCCAGATTCGGTCAGATATAACTGGGCTCCACCTAATTCACTGAATGGATCTATTGGTTTATGAATACTATCAATCCCAGTGATGTCACTCATTCTTCTACCAGGAGCTCTTTTAGGCGGTTGCACTGTGCCATCATTTGCCAACCCAGAGAAATCTGGACGAGCGGCGGGGTTATTGAATGACCACCTTTTCTTTGTTCTTAATTGGTTTCTATGATTAGGTTCCTCAGCACCAAATCCTTTGAATAATTCAATATCTTCTTCATCTGAAAGTGCCGACATATTATAGTTGATAGTATAAACTGTAAGGATTAAACTTAAATATTTGTGAAATATGGGGTTGAGTCTATCGCTGATAAAGTCTCTTAATCAGTAGGTATTTCTTTGATTGTCTTAGTAGTGGTTTTCCCCCCAGATTGTGGTTCTTTACGTTTCTTCTCCTTTTTAGTAATCAAGAAATGTTGAATAAAGATTATTTAAATCAAGAAGGAAAAAGTGGGAGTTTAGCTTTTTTTTTTTGGATGATAAATGATAGAACAAAAGAAAAATTGTTCTCCATTTTTTTCCCTTTCTGTCCTGTTTGGTTGTTCTTTTTTTTTCTGCTCGTAGTTAAGGTTAGCTCTGGCAACTTTTAAATATCTTCTGTGATTTGTTCACTACGCAATCTAGACTCGGTATAGTAATACATACACAAAATGACTACTACAAAGTGGGCATGTTTCTTCTAACGCCCATAAATTCCTACATGACCTGTTGCTCACTCTTAACACCGGATATACCGCCAGACATTAGAAAAACAAAATTGTGTTCCCTTGTTGCAAAGGAGAATTTGTTTTGTTAGGGTCGAGTAGAGAAGGCAACACAATAGGTGCTACAATTATGAATACATGTCAACTTATCTGTTTTCAAAAATATAACCATTAAAAGTACACTATTTTCATACTAAATAAATCAACATATACACACAAAGTAAATAGGAAAATAAGAAGTTGTTTTGTCATTTTTATTAAAATTCTATCTCTTTTAATTACTCAATATGCAAAGATAATTTATTCAGCCTTACCACCTTTTCTTTGAATCAAAGCTTTTCTGTCTTTGTCCAAGTGCAATTTGGTGATGACAACTTTAGATGGGTGGATGTTGATTGGAACAGAAGCACCGTTGGATTTTTCCTTTTGTAATTTGTCAACTTGAATAGCGAATTTCAATCTGTAGACGGAGTTGACTTTACCTTCAGAACCTTTTTTAGAACCTCTAACAACCAAGACTTCATCGTTTTGTCTAATTGGCAAAGATTTGATGTTGTATTGTTGTCTTAATTCTTTGGATAATGGAGCAGATAAAAGAACTCTTCTTTCAACGGAGGAAGCGTTGAAGTAAGCTTTTCTAGCTTTAGAACGAGATGATGAAACGTCTAGAATAAAAAGTTAGTAAAAAATTGTTCAAAACATTACGACAAGTAGAAACAAAGGGATGAAAAATGAGATCCATGCTGAATGAATATATTCTTAAATTTTTTTTTGTTTATTTCTTTTTTGTAGTTGAAAATTGGTGTCATTTTTATTCATATCACAGGTAGTCTGTTATCGGATGTTGGTTGTGCTTGATTCTAATGCATTCTGATGATTATCTTTTGAACTATCGCTTTGCTCTTCTCCATCTTTGACTAGAACTTCTCTATCCCTTTACTTTCAACTTATCCCATTTAAACACACACGTTCTATTTCGTGCTAATATCTATTGCATACCTTGACTGATCTTGGCCATTTTTAATGATTATATGCTAGCTACTATCGATCCAAAAGGAAATTTTGAAAATTTTTGTATATCCCAAAATTGAGTGTATAGAATTAATTTTTCGCGCACGCTGAATGAGAGAGGCAGAGGGAAGGACAAGACCTAGGAGGCTAGAGAGTGGATTAGGTTTGAGTGTATGAGTGACAAAAAAAAAATTACTGTGCGCACCATACACACTAAAGCGTTAACTATGCGTAAGACAATAGAATTGAACAGAAAAAAAATTTTCTCCCGTACTGCACATATATTATGTTTTAGGGCTACAACCATAATGCACGTGCATAAAGAGGTTTTAAAAAAATGAGTTTTAGTAATGGTCGATGCAGAATGTTTCAAAGCATCACAATATTAATTATGAGCTTGTTTAAAGGGGATTAAGAGATGTTTCACTTTGGTTTGTATAACCATAGTCCATAGAGAGTGACTACTGGGAAGTCATATGTGCACAACTGTTCTACGATAATTTTTTGCTGGCGCACGCTGCCAATTTGTTTCATCACAAACCATGAAATGCCAGTATAGTTGCAAGTAGGAAATTGTGTATGATATTTGGGGGGTCGAAAAATTAATCAATCAAGGGGTTGTTACTGTAACAAAACTTAAAGGATAAACAAAAAATCAAGTAGAGCCCCCTGCGGGACTTGAACCCGCGACCAAACGCTAGTTCCAATTCTCCTTTCAAAAACCTTTAAAGTATTTTAAAGCTTCGAAACAGGAGTCGAACCGGAATCGTTCATGCTACCGGCTGCACCAAGGGGGCGGTTTTGTCGTAACAGGAGCTGGCGAAGCTTCTAACTTTTGTACCAAAGCAGATGGTTCATCCAACTATGCCACAAAGACATCTTAAGTAAATTTTTTTTGATGTTTATAATGTGACCCAAAAAATTGGAATAATATACATAATAAGTTATTTTCTCACGTGATACGATATAGACATATCACATTATTATTACAATAAAGTGTCTCCAAGCTGTAGCTCTTAGTTTTTATTTAAAGGCAAAGAGTATCCACTCCATAGTAAGTTAATTTTTACTCTTTAATTGTATTTTCATTTTGTTTTTGTCAATTTTCTACATTAAAAACTTTTACCCATGGTAACACAATACGTGTGTATACCAATTTCACTGCAACATTCAACGATTTCTTGAAGGTATTTGTAGTCCGCTATGATAAAGCTTCAGAGCTAAAAATTACTAATCTTCACTGGTAACTACTATACCGAAGAAGTTCTGGGGCAACTTAAACGTCGTTTATAAAATCTAAGTTGAAAAATATTTAAACTTTCTGCATTTAATTATCTTATTGTAATTTATTAACCTTTATATGTGTTTCTTTTTGACTTATACCAAGTTTGCTGATACCGTCTTCAAAGGCTTCTTAATTCAACAACAGATGTAGTCATATGTACAATTCAACAATTTCGAAGAAAAGTAGATAAAAATTCTTTGCATTAGCCACGAGGAAGATATGTTAGCTAAAAGAGCAATTTCCAAGTCAAATATTCTGACTCAAGGATCCTCCTTCCAAATTAATTTACACAGTACCTTATTAGTTACATATTTAGTTTTTTTTCTCTATTACCGGAGTTCTTTGAGACTACGGAGTGGTAGCACCATACACACATTCATTTACGGGATATATTAATTCGGAAACATAAAATAACCACTTCTCAATAAATAAAACACACGATAATGTAATTATGGAACCTCTTCATACATATTGAGCCTGTAACCAACAAATTATGAGCTTATCCAAAGTGGAACTTTATTCACTATCACAAGTATCCACATTTCTTGAGCAACATTAATAATCCTGCTGTGAGTTCATTCTTTACCACAGCTCGGGTGCGATTTCTAGTACATCAGCTGTAACATTCTTGAATTCCATTACAAGTTCAAATAACCCATCAACGTGTAGCCTTCTAGTTAGAGTATTTGATCAATTGGTATATTCCTGACACATATGACTGTGTTTAACTTCATTGCTAATTTTTTTATTTTTTTTGAATCCAACTTACTGCGTTAATTCCCCCATTCCATAATTCTCAACAACAAGAGAGAGAAAAAAAAAATTGCGCCAATTGATTTTAACCCATCATCTTGTTACAATTAACTCTACTCAACATCTTGCTAGTGACTCTTACTAATAATTTGTTATCACCAGAAGATGAATTTCCTTCAACAGACCAGTAGTCTTGGATTAAGGACTTTTAGATTAAATATTCATTCAATTAGACCAACAATTCTTCCAAAAATTATTCCAACATTATATTTAAGATCACAACCAATTCAACAACCATGCACTAAACTCCTTCAAACCCATTTCTATTCCACCAAAACAGCCCCTCCACCACCACCACCACCACCCTCTACTCCTCATGATAAAAACGTCAAGGGTAAAAGGCTTCTTAATAGAATTTCCAGAGCTTTCACATTTTCATTGTCGACATTACTTGTGATGGGAGCTGCGGGGGTAGCTATTTTAGTTGTTTCGTTGATTTTATCCGAATTGTTCTTACCTTCAGGAGATACCAGAACATTTAACAAAGCAGTTAGATTAATTGAAGAGAATGAACAAGCACAAAAAGCGCTTGTATTTCCAAATGGTGAAAGATTGAAAGCATATGGTATTGTAGCTGCTGATAGATGGGTTCGTAACAGACCTGTTCAAAGTGTCAAAACCAAACATAAGGATGGTAAAGACCATTTATTAATGAAATTTCAAGTTGAATCAGATAGTGGAAATTATGGGGTTGTTACTTTAGAACAAGTTGATAATTCCATGTGGAGTACTGAATTTGAATATATTGCCTTGGATGTACCAGGATTCAGAAGAATTTACATTATCGAACCTCCAAAAAATCAATTGATACCTAAAATTGGTGGTGGAAGTGGATTCT
This sequence comes from Candida tropicalis MYA-3404, assembly GCF_000006335.3. Taxonomy (NCBI): domain Eukaryota; kingdom Fungi; phylum Ascomycota; class Pichiomycetes; order Serinales; family Debaryomycetaceae; genus Candida; species Candida tropicalis. Next base: position 803,974 of record NW_003020058.1, on the reverse strand, counting down.
TAGGATTGAATTGGGGTCCTAAGAAAGACTAATGATATATTCCATATTTATTATGACAAAGAGAGGCAAGAGAATGGCGATTAGTATATATGTATAAAAAAAATATATAGTACCATAAAGCTGAACTGATTTCTCTCATCAGTTCTAAATCAATAAAGCACAGCATGTAAATAACAACTTCACAATAGTTTGGAAAATTGAATTTTTGTAAGTTGTAGAACCACTGGTGACCAGTTTGGTTGGTTTAGCCTTTGCTTTTTTATTATGTGGTTTCTTATGCGATTTTCTACGTGATCCAGATGAATCTTTGCTACCCTTGCGATCATCACCATAATCACGACCATCGTCATCATCATCATCATCGTAGTCATCGTAGTCGTCACCATCATCATACTCCTTCCCATATTCATGATCACCTTTTCCATGATCATATTCTTTTCCATCATTGTCTTTACCTCCACCTTGACCAGGTTGACAATCAGGTTGAGCTCTTCCTTCAATAATTGCCAAACAATTTCGTCCATCACTTGAATACTTTGAACCCAAATCATCTAAACCTCTTCCACTTGATAGCTGTCCTCTACCTTGGAAATCACAAATATCTTGTTTTCTTCCACTTTGTTCATAATGCTTATTCAAAGCATATGATGCTCTTACGGTTGGATTACAATCGGAATATTTCCCATATTTACCCAATCTACCATTAGCGTTAATATCTTCGCAATCAACTTTGAAACATAAATCTTTCAAAGCAACTTCTTCATCAAATTGTGCGTCACTCGCAATAACACAAGATAACGACTGCCATAAACATTCACATTTACCTTGATCAGGTGTTGGTGGTAATGATAAAGCAATATCCCATGCATCATCTTCCGGTTGTATACACGATTTTGGCTCACAAATTGTAGCTTCATCAACAGTGATTCCAATTGGTGTCACTGAATTGTATCTCATTTTCAAAGTGTCAAAATCAGGTAATTTAGAAATCAGTCCATCTTTTTTAGACAATAAAACCCCATAATGGTTAACTTCTTCGAAATATTCATACACAATACCACCTGACCAAACTTTTCTCATGGTAGTGCCATAAATTGCTTCAATTTCAGTGAATGGTCTAGGAGTAATTATATTACAACCAAATTCACTGAAAAAAACAGGCACAGGATAATTATTAAAAGCAACTGTCAAATCACGATACCCTGAAGTAGTATATGTTGAATATCCACACCACTCATAAACATTAATAGCAAAAAAATCTGCTCGACTATAATTATCTTCATCTTCATCTAATTTACAAACAAAATAATTGGCTAAATTCTTTCGAATACTTGCATCATCATTTGATGCATATCCAATTGGTATCTTTCTATAACCTTGTTCATCAATATATTTCTTACAATCTCTCAAAGCTGCTCTAACAAAAGGACTTGAATCAATATTAGATTGAGCATTAGCAACTTCATTACCAGCAAAAAATCCCAACATATTATTATATTTATTCATTGCATCAATCACTTCCTTGTATCGATTAAATAATTCAGTATCCCAATGAGGATAATCTCTTCGAATGGACATATAAGGTTCAGATAAATCAGCAAGAACATAAATTCCAGCTTCAGCAAATGCATTCATACAAACATCATGATTTGCATTTGGATTAATTTGATATACTCTAATTACATTAACACCTAATTCTTTTAAATATTCTAAATCTCTTAAACAAGTAAATGGATTAGCTAATGGATCAACATAATGTGGTTCTTTAGTAGCATCATATATCTCTCCTTCTTGTCTTGATTTCTGATATGCAATTCCTTTAATAAAGAATTGTTGACCATTTTCACATTCAAAAAATTTGTTTCCAACAACTCTTATTGGCAGAATTGATTGTGATCCTGATAAATCTTCGTCTTCTTGAGTGGTTGGAATACCTAAAATGGTCGAAGTGTTTGATTCCCCTTTTATTGGTTGGAGAAATACCAACAAAAGTGTAAGTATTGATAAATGCATATTTTGGTTTGTACTGATTGTGTTTGAAAACAAAAAGAAAGAAAAGTTGCAAATAGAAAATTTATATCTGACGGATTTTTCTGCTGCTTTTTTTTTCTTCATTTTCATTTTTGCAGTTAGAGTTTTTAATAACAAAATTATACAACAAGAAAGCAATATCAAATAAATCTGTAAGAAAAAAGTCAATTATTATTAATAATACATAGTTAGTTACATCTATATTTATATAGCATTAGCAACAACAACAACAACAAAAAAAAAAGAAAAATAAAACTAGAAAACGCATTCATTAATCGGAGATATCTCTAGAATATTTCATACAACGATTTGAATTCCCTCTTACCTCTACATTCAATCATGTAAATTTCATTATCATTATGTTTAACCAATAACCCAGCTTTACCAATTCTTTCCAAATAATCAAATTTATTATCATCAGGAACCAACCATTTGAATTCGTCATTTTCATCATCTTCTTTAACCAATGTGAAATGGTAATATTTTCTCAGAGTGAGGTCATCAATGATTTCTTCAATGTTCAAGTTATACATTGATAAAATTTTCCATGAAGAAGGAACATTGATTTGACTGTAATTTTCCAATTGTTTCTGTAATCTAATTTGCATCAGATCAATTTTGCCAATGTGGAATGAAGTAGGATTATGAATAATACAAGCATTGTACACTTCATCAGCATCAATGGATTGTGACTTGATTTTTGGACTAACTGTTGAAACCCCAAAGGATGAAAAACTTGTAAATGTTGATGATTGACTTGGATTAGTTAAATCCATAACAGAAGAACCCAATGTATTATCGGAAGCCAACAATTTAGAGGCTCTCAAGGATCCATAACTTTGACTTCTTGAAGTAGTACTGGTTAATGCACCCAACGCATTTTCAATATTGCTATGAATCTCGTTGGCCAATGACCCATTGGAGCATCTAATCATCATTAAAATCTTTTCATCATTGATGGCATTGGTTGTATTAATTTGCAAATCAATAGCAGATGATTTTCTAAGATCAGTAACCGAAGGAGCAATATTCAACAACATGATTGCTTTGTCAACTTCTTCTTGGAGTTCTTCATCGAAATATTCCTTGAAAATGATAAACCAACATTTGTTCATATCGTAGTTAATTGCAATTTTGACAAACAAATTTTCTGCCCCAGTTGCAGCTTCCCATTTTTGTTGTTTCCATTTGGATATTTTCAATGATTTTGGAGATGATTGGGAAATATAGAAATCAAGAGTAGATTCCTCATTAATTGTGTTCTTCAATTCCTGTGGAATAACCAAATCTTCTTCAACAATTTCTGGAGTTGCTGGTGAGTTACGATTAATTAAACTAGTACTGGAGGAGTTTTCTTTAGCTTGGTTGAAAATAATAGTAGAAGAAGATGATGGCAAGGTTGATTCTGATCTAGACATTAATGCTTCCTTTTCGATTTCTTGAGGTGATTCTTCAATAATTGTAGTTGCAAGATTAGTACTACTGGTACTCATATTACGACGTTTTGGAACTGGAGTTGGCTTTGAACTTGGAACTGTTTCAAAGCCAGGGGTTTCAACCAAACTTGATCTGGATGACTTTTTGAAAAGACTGAAAATAGATTTTCTTCTCTGCTTATTGCTCTTGCTTGACGAGACCGATGTGGATGAATCATTATTATGAACACCCATGGCAAATGATGGTTTATAACTCTTACCAAAGTTGTTAATGTCAACAGCTGAACCTGTAGATAATTGGTATAAATTAGATTGTCTGGCTGGTTTGTTTAAATCCGGTACAGAACTTGCAAAACTTTTTTGATATGGAGCATGACTCTCAACTCCTGCATTAATTATAGCAACTTCTTCCTCATCAATAGTGTCAATATCAGCAGATGGCTCGCTTCCTTCAGGAGAAGATTCGACGAAGGAAATTTCGCCTGTAGAAGATTTATGTTTCTCCTCAGCAGCAGTAGAATATTCGTCTGATAATTTCTTTCTGTTGATAATTTGGAAATATTTATCATCATCATCTTCAGCCTCTTGTTTGCAGGTTTCTTCCAATTCATTGCTTTTAGATAGAGTCTTTTTGATCAATGGCAATGTACGATTAAATTTAGATTCTAAATTGGCTTCCTCGTTACTTATCACTGAAGAACTGGAGCTTGAATCTAATTTGAGGTCCATCAATTCATCAGCATCACTATTAGTTAACTCAGCACTATTTGGTGCGACAAAGGTTGACTTGATAGGAGAAAGTGTTGGTGAGTCAATTAATTCTTGGAATGGCTTTTTCTTTGTTGGAGAGGATGGAGCCGTATTAGCTTCATCTGAAGACAATGATTTCTTGTGTTCTGAGTCGGAAATAACATTAATACCAAAGCCAGATAATGATTCAGCTGGACTAGAATGTGACTCAAGCAAGAACTGATCACTGACAGGAGAATTATTACGTTCTAACGGGCATATACCTGATAATTTAGCAACCCAAGCATTCACAAGATGTTCGTCGTCACATGAGATGGTGATTGACTTGGTGTTTGTTGAATCTGGTGATAAAAAGTCAATTGCTCTCAATTCAATTGAATCTGTAGTATGTGACAAGGACAACTCGTTCACTCTAAATGGAGGATAGAGCAAAGAACGCGAAACTTCAACATCATTTTCAGTATCAATAGACAAAATGGCTAAAGCATTTGAAGTTTCAGTACCAATAAGGTCCAACAAAATAAGTTCAATTGGGGTCTTTCCTGCCAATAAAAGTTTGGCATGTCCTGTTCTTTCCAAAATTTGGTCCACAGTGAAGTAACTTGAAACCAATTCGTTGCTGACAAGAGTGCCTGAAGTGAAAGTTCTAATATTGGAAAATTTAATATTATTCATCTTCTTGGAGAAGACATCAGTTTTATGGTTGTCGACAATTTCCTTTAATTTCGAGCTGTGAATGTTTAACTTATCTAGGACAAATGGATTTCTTAAATGTTCTGAACATGAGTTCATAAATTTAATGAATTTGGACAAGTTTTTTATAGGACCAATCAATAGACATTCTGTAGTATTATCACTGGCCTCATGTAATTTCCATTCCTGAGAGTATTTTTCAAACAAGAGCACAGTACCATCATCTAACCACAAGATAAAATCATTGACAAAAGCTTTGAATGCTTCAATTTCACCCATACTCTTGGTCTCGATATTAGATAATGTTTTATTTAGAAGGTTCAATAACTTGTTGTGTTTTGTGTACAAGCCTCTCGTGACCGAGGCAAGTGAAGATGTTGTAGATTTCTTTGGCTTGACAACGCCTAGTATTTCAACCAAGTTATTGTTCAAATCTATGGTGGATTCTTGTAATTGCACTAATAATGGCAGACATTCATTAACGGACATCATTATTTGTGAAGTTGGTGAGAAGAATTGAAGGGGTATAATTAAGAATGGTTGGGAAGTATAAATAAATCAAATAATATAAATAAACAACACGGAAATGATATATATATGAAAAAAAAAGAAAAATTGTTAGCAATATCAACCAGTTGGATGAGGTACAAGTTTTATATGAAATTTGAAATTACTAAGGGGAAATAGACTGCCGGTGCGAGTCGAAGATCTTGAGCCAAATTAAATATATGAAAAAAAAAGAACACAATACAAAAATAAAATAAAGCAAGAAAGCTAAAAGTATCAAAAGTAAACAAAACAAACTTAACGTTTCGTGTTTTAGGTTTTGAAAAAACGGAGGGAAAGAAGGAAAATCCAATTGATATGTAATTTAACCCGAATTGGGGGTGGACGATGGTCTTCAAGCAAGGGGAGTAAATGGTGCCGTGATGGTAGTAAAGAAAAGGCGAGAAGAAATAATATCCTCGTAGTGTTTCTCGCCAATGCTGTAATTTAATATTGCTTCTTGCATCGGGCTTGAAAGGGCGGTGTGAAATAAAGATGGGCTTTGTTTCGGTACATCGGTTGCCCATTTGTTGGCATTGCATTTTTAAATTGAAAGGGGGGGGGGATTAAGTTGTTCTGTGGTTATTATTCCACTTTTGTTGGCTGAGTTAATTAATTTGCCCTTTGACGCGTTTCGTGTTTTTTTTTCTTTGAAAATGCGCGTTTTGTGTGTCAATATAGATTTCTATGATGCAAAGCCGAATTATCAGCGCTTAATTATTGAACAAATTACAGTACTATAGCAAACATCACATTTGTATTGCATGATAATTTACGTCTAGATTCAATTGCTCATATGCTATTCGTTCCTTCATTGCATGAATTAATAGTATTCCTTCATGAGGGAGATGACGCGTCTGACCAAGTAATGTCGGTTTTTGTCTCACGAATGTTATGATTACTACTGGGGGTACCCACCAACACTATTTTGTTCAAACTTACAAGAGCAAAATTTTGTACATAACTTCTGTCATTAGTGGCTGCCACGACTAAACCGTAAACCAAAGTGATGATGTTAATACAAAATCCCAATTTGGTTATATAATTGAATCTTAAATCGGTTAGATGACGCGTCAAGTTATTATTATTATATTATTATTAGTTCTTTGTTCATTTAAAATAGAAGTTTTACTAACAATAGCAATTTAATTTTTTTTTAGACAAAGTGATTGTAATTTCACATTTATATTTTTCTTTGTAGCAATTACTACAGTTTCGCTTCAGAGAAAATACAAATCAGATATCTCCATTGACCGCCTGAATATTAAAACAAAACAATGACAAAAAAATAGTTTATCGTGAATCCGTTTTAGGATTTTATTATCACGTATACTATCATTAATAATCTCTACTTATAATCCAATCTAAAACATGATTTACCCCTTCACCTGTTTTACCGCTGACCAATTCCACATCCCATTTATCCCTTTGGGGAATTTGTTGTGACAATTGAAGGAGTTCAATTACTTTCTCCTTTAGCTCCAGTCTCTCATCCTGTGGTATAAGGTCAATCTTATTAATCACCACCATTAGATAGACACCTACTAACCTATCTTGTAATATCACTTTCTCTCGTAATTCGTCATATGATTCTTGTAATCGTTCCAAACTCAACCCATCAATCACCCACATAACTACATCTGTCTTTTCAAAATAGTTACCCCAAAATGCTCTTAGTGTTGTTTGTCCTCCGATATCCCAGATATTCAATGTATAGTCATCGTAGCGTAAAGTTTTGATTTGAAACCCCATCGTCGGCGATATAGAAGTCGTATCTTCATTCAACATTTTCTTGATTATCGTTGTTTTACCCGAGTTATCCAACCCTAATGTTAACACTCTCACTTCATTGTCCTTAAGTTTTTGCTTCTTGATTATAGTAAGTAACCCCATAGTTGTGAATGATGTTTGAGAATGCTTGTCGTTAGAAGAATTTTCTTTTTTCTAACTCAAAACAAAACAAAAATAGTCGCTAAAAAAATTCCCACCTCTTGATTAAAGGTCGTAAAATAATATGATTGTAACTATCATGGATTTTACAGACACTCAGTGGAATAATTAATACCATTTGATGTTAATACGGTTTTCCTTGATTGTTTGTATTTCCATTTAGCAAGTCAAAAAATTTGGAAATCTCATCTTATCATCACGTGACAAAGTCAGATTTTTTGTAGTTATTATACACAAAAAAAATACTCCTGGTTTGAAGATTTATCTTCTTTACAAAAACTCTATCAAAAAGTACCCTCCGCATAGTTCTACATTATACCAGGCATAAACGATGCCTCGTATAAAAAAAGAGAGTTCAGATAGTAAAGAAACGCAACAACGATCAATATTTGAATTTACTCAGAGAAGAGATCATAAAACAACAGTTATTAAACGTGAAGGTGTATCACAATCCAGTACATCTACCACCACAACGGTCATTGGTAAATCAGAGACCTATTCCCATGATACAGTATTATGTCCTATATGCAATGAGAACATCAATCATTTGGATATACGTCAAAGGACAGATCACGTCGACACATGTTTAGTACGCGTTACTTTTGTTGAAACTTCGACGTCCACTGTTACAACCAAGAAGGAAATATCACCAACAGCAATATCTCAAAATGAACGATTCAAATCGAAATCATTATCTTCCCCTGAACTTGAACAGTCGGCAAAGAAGAAGAGAAAACTAGATCCTAATGATCCAAAGGTTAAATATGTGAATGGTGAAACAGATACCAATAAAGAACAAAAAACCATTAAACCCCCAACAAGCATTAAAGCAACAAGCAAAAAACCAATACCTGATCTTAAAATCATGGTATTCCCTGTACTGAAGGATTATGTATCAACTTATAAAGTTGCAGTTGACGCGTTTAATTTTGCCCCACATTCTGAAATCGACCAATATTTTTTGACCCATTTTCACGCTGATCATTATGGGGGCATATCCAAGAAATGGGCTTATGAAAGAGTATTTGGATTGGAGGATATGGATTATGAGAATGACTCCAAATATAGAAAAATAATATATTGCACTGGAATAACAGGAAGATTGCTTACATTGCGGTTCTCGATTGACCCTAGATTTATCAAAGAGTTAGAGCTAGATACTCGATATAAGATTAAGAGTTACACAGATGACTTCATCGAGAATTTTGGGGTGGAAAGTAATGATGAGGATCCCGGGCTTTATGTTGTTCCAATATGTGCCAACCATTGTCCAGGAGCAGCCATTTTCTTGTTTGAATCTATTGGATTAGATAACCAAATACATCGAATAATACATTGTGGTGATTTTCGTGTCAACAAGGAGATTTTAGACAATCCCACTCTACGACAGTTTAGTTTGAATAAAAAGAACACCATTGATGGAGTTTTGAAGATAGATCAAGTATATCTAGACACCACTTATATGTCACCAAAACATAACCTTCCAAAACAAGAGTTGGTGTGCGATGTTGTGGCAGATTTATTTCATGACTTAGCACGAGAACAATCAAACAAATCCTCTTTGTTTGCCAATTGGTTTGGAGCTTTGACTCAATCTAGAATAACTGATTTTTGGAGAGCAAAGGCTGGACCAACAATTATAAAGAAAAAGAAATTTTTGATTGTAATTGGCACTTATATCATAGGTAAAGAGAAGCTAGCTTTGGCTATACTGAAACGTCTCAAATGTATGATTTATGTGCTGAACATTGGTGCTCGAAGGGATAAGTATGATATATTCAAGACATACCAGGATCCATACTTGGAACTGGTACTATCTGATAACGAGTTTGGCAATGATAATGATGACTTTGTTATTCATTTAGTCCCCATGACAATAGTTGGTACAGTGGAAGAATTATCAAATTATTTCAATCACAATAGATACTATGAAAATTTTGAAAGGTGTATTGGGCTTTGTCCAACTGGTTGGAGTTTCAATCAATACAAACGACCAAAACGTTTTGGCTCCCCACCAAGAAACGAATTAGAAGAAATTATCCAAATTATGGAAAACCAAACTTCATTTAGTTATGTCGATGATATACTAGCACAAGTACCGAAAACCACTAAAGTTACGAAAGGCAAACCCGATATTGGATTGTACAGACTGTATGCTATACCCTATAGTGAACATTCTTCCTTTAGAGAATTGGCATACTTTGTCACATTTTTCAACATCGACAAAGTAATACCAACAGTGAATACTGAACGTGAAGAAAGTAACCAGAAAATGGAGGGACATATAGCAATCTGGGAATTGGCAAGAAAATTAATCACTAACCAAAAAGTCGAACTAGAAATCGATCAAGATTTGGTTGACAGATTAAAAGAGATTTCCTTGGATACATTTTAATGCACGTCATTATTTATATGAAAGGTTAATGTAGTAATTGTAACTACACACTCCTCGTGGATAAATACATATTAAATCTATTTCTACATAAAGGAGTACTTTTTACGAATTGTTACACAAAACCAGTTTTATTTAATAGAGATAGTACTATCATGAATTCAAGTCTCACACCATTTCTGTATGATCTTGCAATCCGTTTCTATGCTTTTTTGGTCACATCATACTTCAGTAATAGAATTTCCAAAGAATTTATTCACTTTGATGAACCATAATGTTGGTCTCCATATTTGAAAGAAAGGTTTGAATGTTAAAACTGCGAAAATCCTACAATAGATTTAATGCAAATCCCAAAAGATCTTATGTAATCGCTTTTTGTTTTTTTAGTTTAAAACAAAGGATTAAATACATTAGAATTAAATATTTGAAGCCTTCCTTATATAATCGCTAAATTCTAAGTATGTATTTATTTAGGAAAAGATAAAGGATCATCATTATGCACATGGAAGCTATGGCCAGTAATACAAATTTTTACGAAGTCAATATAAAACTTTGAATGGTGATAATATATAAACTACAAATCCCATGATGAATATTTCATAGATTTATTAAATGTAGTTCTCTATTATGTATCAGTTATGACAATGAGTAGTTCAAATTCATCCACTACCAAGGAACAAGAACAAATTTCCCTGAAACAATCCACAGAGCATCTATTTCAAAAACAACCAAAACAATACCATAACATTTTTATCAGGTATTCAATATTAATCATTAGTTGTTTTGGTTCAATCATGTATTGTAACTTTCTATGCACCAGCGCAATATTATATCATTTGAAAGATAAAATTTCTGGCAATGAAAAATCCCAGAAACCTGACATTGAACAAAAAACCCATGGGTACATTCCTCGTAAAGCATATGATAATTTATCAGAAATGAAACCCAGTAGAGACTTACAATACTATTTGAAAGCATTGAATTTAGATTTACAGGAATTTCATGTGACCACTGCTGATGGGTTTATTTTGACATTACATAGAATTATTGATCCCAAAGAAACTGATGATCAAAGAGAGATGAGAAAGCCCGTATTTATGCAACATGGTTTATTTTCATCTAGTGGAAATTGGGTTGTTAGTGGTAAGAATTCTTTGGGATACTATTTCCATGAACAAGGATACGATGTTTGGTTAGGTAATAATCGAAGTTTTTTTAGAGCTAAACATGAAACAATTAAAGGGGATTTATATAATAGTGAAGCTTATTGGGATTGGAGTATTGAAGAATTGGCATACTATGATTTACCATCCATGTTAAATACTGTATTGGTACACAAGAAGAAATTCAAGAAATTGATTTTAATGGGACATCTGCAAGGTGGGTTGCAAAGTTTCATGATGTTGAAAAATCCGTATTTTAAACTATTACACGAAAAGATTGAATTATTTGTACCTATTGGTCCAGCAATTTATCCTGGTCCAATGTTTTATACATGTGATTTCATTAAGTTTATGCATTCAAGAAGTAAAACTTCATGGTTGTTATTATTTGGCTGTTGTGCTTTCATGAGGAATTTATGTCTTGTAAGGTATTATATAGCAGAATACTCCTTATATGGAAAACTATCTTACTATTTCTTTAAATACGTATTTGGGTGGTATGGATACAATTGGGGTCAAGATAAGAAAGTAAGACACTTTTTGTTTGTTTTCGTAATGAGTTATGCATCAATGGAGTTGATGAAGTATTATTTGTCAAGTTCGTCAGAATACGGATTCACCGTAATGTTGCAACCTAAGGAATCCTATAAAAATGATGACCATTTCAAAGTGAATAAAGTTAATGATAGCAAGAGTTTTTTCCAATTTGACAAAACTTGGTTTACTGGTATTAAAGTTCCCATGCTTTTGTTTATAGGTGAAAAAGATCACTTGGTTGATGCAAAGAAAGTTGCAGAACACATGAGGAAATATGAACCGGGATATGTTGAAGGAAATAATTTTGAAGCGGTTGAATTGACAAACTATCATCACATCGATGTTGCTTGGGCAGAAGATGTTATTGGATCTGTGGGGTATGTCATAATTGAAAAATTGAAAAAGATGGAAGAAAAAGAGAAAATACACCCAGAAATTATAACAGAACCTATAGAGAATATAGACAGTGTCAAAGTCGAGAATGTTGAATTAACATCATCTGAAGATGATGTATTTGTTGTAACGAAGGATTCACTTGCTCAGGAACAAATTTCAGATCTTGGTTATAACTTTAAGGATCAACAAATCATTACAGTGAAACCATTGGAGTTGGAAAATATAGTCCTTCCACAGAGTGTTACTGCTAATTGAAGATGGTCGATATATATATATATATAGTTTGTTTTTACCAAGTAGACAAATGAAACTACCCCAGAATCATTCTCTGCAGAATCTACTCCGTCTTTACGAAGCTTTATCATATTTTAGTCCATACACTCTCATTTGTTTTATATCTAATCCGTTTATACGTTTCATAGTTTCAATTATTGTATCCTGTGGTTCATTCGTAGTATCGATTTCTGGTTAGAGATGAACCACATTGTTGTCCAAAAGCCGTTTGCTCATTAGTTTTCCGGTTCAGGACGTATCGCGATTGCGTGCTTGTTCCCACACATTTGTTTTGTTGACTCAGCACGAACTATTTTTTTTTTCACCCAATTTTTTTTTTTTTTTCATGCTGTTAATTAGCTTCTTCAAACTAATACTAAAACTCTACATCAATTCATAATGGTTAAATCAGTTAACGTTGCAATTATCGGTTCTGGTGTTGTTGGATCATCATACATCACCCAATTGAAAAACTTGAAAAGCAATATTGGTTTCAATGTTGTTTACTTGGCTAAAACTGTTGAAGAAGCTTTATACAGTAAAGATTACAAACCAGTTGATTTAGCAAATTATGAAACTGCCCCAACTGAAAAGACTTTATCATTGGATGAATTGGTCAAATTTTTAAAAGGCGCCAATAAACCAACTATTTTAGTTGATAACACTTCAAGTCAAGCTATTGCTAATTATTATCCAACTTTTATTAAAGAAGGTATTTCAATTGCTACTCCAAATAAAAAAGCCTTTTCATCTGATTTGAAATCATGGAAAGAACTTTTCCAAACTGCTGAATTACCAGATGCTGGTTTGGTTTATCACGAATGTAGTGTTGGTGCCGCCTTACCAATTATTTCTCCATTGAAAGATTTGATTGCTACTGGTGATAAAGTTGATAAAATTGAAGGTATTTTCTCAGGTACTTTATCTTATATTTTCAATGAATTTTCAACTTCTGAAAAATCAAATGTTAAATTTTCAGATGTTGTTAAAAAAGCTAAAGAATTGGGATACACCGAACCTGATCCAAGAGATGATTTGAATGGTTTGGATGTTGCTAGAAAAGTTACCATCTTGGCTAGAATTTCAGGTTTGGAAGTTGAAGGACCAACTTCTTTCCCAGTTGAATCTTTAATTCCAAAACAATTAGAAGGTGTTACCAGTGTTGCTGAATTTATGGAAAAATTACCAAACTTTGATGATGATATTCAAAAAGTTAAAGATGAAGCTTTTGCTGAAGGTAAAGTTTTAAGATTTGTTGGTAAAGTCGATATTGGTGCTAACAAAGTTTCTGTTGGTATTGGTAAATATGGTTTCGATCATCCATTTGCTTCTTTGAAAGGTAGTGATAATGTCGTTTCTATCAAAACCGAAAAATACCCAAATCCTTTGATTGTTCAAGGTGCTGGTGCTGGTGCAGTTATTACTGCTCATGGTGTTTTGGCTGATACTATCAAGATCGCCGAAAGAATTGCCAACTAAAAGTAGGTGACATCATACTAGACATTCATAAATTATACGTAAATACATACAGAGATTTAGCGACTCACGAGATTAAGGAAAACAACTCTTCTTTTGAATGTGCTTTCGCCGTGGTGAAAATTTCTCTTAAAAATTCAACATTTTGACAAGCAGCTCTAAAAGTAAGCATAATCTTATGTGAGTCGGTATGTACGGCTTTAGCATTACTTTCATAATCACCAACCATAGTAGCGGTTGATCCAACTCGAGCAAGGTGCATATTATTTGGAGCCAAAAAGAAATCACCATTATCTCTCAACTCAGCAATATAGAACCCCGATTTATGAATGAATTGGGCATATCTAAAAGATGGTACACCCCAACTGTATCCAATATCAATATTTTCACGCAGGAAAAATGACGTTGATCTATTATCTAAATAGTATCCTAATTTCTTCAAAAAATAGGAATGATAGAAATATTTATTTGTTGAAAATATTTCATCGTCTGCAAGATCCGGATCAGTCCATGGATTAAGTGACAATTTAACATCAACAAATGAATGGAATGGACTAAGTCTTGGAAGTATACATAATTCTTTCCATGGAGTTTCAACTAATTTCAACCCATGTTTTTCACATAATCTAGACCAAGCAATAATACTATCTTCAATAAACTTATTGGTTGTGTTTAACCATTGTAATCGAATATGGTAACAATGTTCTGGATTATGTACTCTATCATAATGCACAGTAATAAACTCAGGACGGAAAGACTTACCTAAAGGATCAACGTCAAACTTAACAGCACGACTCAAAATAAACTTCTTCCGCTTTCTACCCACCGTAGAGTCAGCCATAGATGACGCTTCTGATGTGACATTCAGCGACGAAGAAACTTTTTGTAAATCTGTTTGTCCTTGGATTCTTGGAGATGTATTGAACTTTGGTGAAGCCACCCCTTCGAATTTTTTACTACCAAACCACGCTGTAGATTTACCTCTATTTGACTTATCAGCATATTCATCTTCAAAAGCATAAAAATAATGTCCATCTAATAATCCATGACGTTGTTCAACATGTTTAAACAATCCTTTATTCATCAAGCTTTGACCGTATGATACTGCTTGCTCTCTGGATTCAATATCTTCAAAACTGTCAACCAACCAGGACACAAATTCACTTCCCACAAAACAGTACAGATGCTTCTTAAAATGCCAATTTCTATCGACTAATGTTAACCCCGTTGCTCTGTTTTGCAACTCAATGGCTAATTCAGATAACTTGATGGACTTGTTAAATCTTGATGATTCTGGTATCATCAATGCAGGTTGAGTTCCCGTAATATCATAATTCTGGGCTTCTTCATTCAAGAAATCATATAAATTACCCGTATAAAACAACACCTCTGATTCACGACGAGTACGTGTTTTGTCTGATTTGTCATTCCCCTTGTATGCTCCAGTTTTGATCGCTCTAATTAATTTAAGTAAACCTTCTACTCTAATTTCCTCTGCAGTTAACTTTTCATTACTACTGAAAAATGCAGTTTTTGGAATATCCGTAGGCATAACCACAAATTTCATCTTATGAAATTCTTTTTTATCTTCTGGCATTGCATCATCAAATCCTGCTAATAGTTGATCAAATTGATTCCAATTATACTTTTGTGATTCATCAGCAATAGCATCAATACGGGCTGGAGTATATTCGTCAGTGTATCGAGTTCTAATAAGTGGGAAATATGGCTTAATTTTAGTTTGACCCAAGGTTATTTTATTTTCTTCTGAAGGAATCATCTTTCTGTATAATTGAACATTTATATTACCGTTGTAATCACAAAAGATTCGATGGATTTCGTCTTCTAATGACATGTAAATTCTTGCACCAAGGTAATTATCTTCTGTAGGGAAATATTTAATAATACTCTCAGCACTACCGGAAGGTTTCCTCTCTGCTTCTGCTCGATTAACTTTTTCTCCATAACATATTTGAAATCCCAACATTAATCTAAGTTGAATCATCTCTCTCATTAAAGCATGGGTAGATTTCAACTCCCAATAGTTATCAGAATTTAAGAATACCGTATAAATTTGGAACTTGTAATCCGTTTCAAGTTGATTCTTAGAAGGAAACACACCTGTAACCGTGGGTAAAGCAGCAGGGGCTTGGAAAGATCTCCATTTGATCAATTTCCTTTGAATCTTATCAGGAAAGATATTACTCCATCTGCTGACTTGACTTCTCTGAAGAACATTGGTAGTTGTGTCTCTTGAAGGATTGGTAATTTCAATCCAAAATTGACCGGTAGAGGTATCCATTTCTGGTTCCACCAAAATAGATGATTTCTTTCTAGGCAATTTTGCCCTTTCATTAGGTATTGATGGTCGAATGGGTTTCGGTTCTTCTTTCTTTGTAAACAACGTTTCTCCTTTGATTATTCGAGGAGAACCAGCAGACTTTCTAAAAGTTTCAATATTTCGAATAGTTGAAGGTGCAGTCTCACTCATTATTGAAGGTGCCGGAGATTTGATGTCGTCACTGTTCTTGTTTATATGGTACAAAGAAGACAATGCAGATTTATCATTCACTGGATGAACAACTGTCCCTGAAGCGATGGAAATAGTCGAACCATTACTTGGTTGTAATATGGGCTTGTTGCTCAACATCAAAGAAAGCGTAGCATTGGCATCTTTAATAACAGGAGCTTGAAACTTGGGTCTATCATGTTTGATTTTCGGCTCCCCAATTTTGAAATCCCGAAGGGGCTGTTTGTGGAGTTGTTGTTTGTCATGGTCATAATAATGCTCTTGTGGTTGAATGTGTTTGACAGGTTTAAACACATTGGCATCGTAGGAATCCATTACCTCCAATAGTGACTTGTCATGAATATTTGGATGAAATCGAGGAATTTTGGCATCGCTGGCTTCGTTTTCCATTACTCCCATCATTTGTAATTCATAAATCTTACATCTAGGAATCCATTGAAAACCTTGTTCCAATTTATCTTGATAAAAAGATATATCACACCAAATAGGTACACAATGGCAAACTTTACCATCTTTGAAGTATCTGAATAACGGAGTAACATGCAACGGTGGCTGACTAAGGCAAATGATATCTAAACTAGTATCAATACTGGATATTTTTTTACTTGTCTCTAATAACAAATCATAATCAACATCAAACAACCCTGCTCCTGGAGTAATTATCATAATATGATTCAACGAATGTTTAAGATCCGTGTTTCTAAATCTATCATTAATAGATGTCAACCCTAAATTAACGGCTTCTAGTAGGTTACCTTTAATGGCAGGTAATGTACCATTTTCAATGATAAATTTCCCATCATCATCTAAATTCAACATGGTATCTCGTTTGAAATTGGCAAATTCAAGTCTTAAATCCGCCATGATTTTATCCCAATGCATGTTATTAACTTGATCAACCACCACTCTGAAAAAGTCTCTTCGTTGCGGGGGTCTTTCGCCTGGTTGTAAATTAGTCCATGGAATATCTGTAAGATCAATACTGGTAAACAAAACAATGGTAATTGAATGATGTGTGTTTCGTTCTCTCCAACGACGAAAAATCTCTGGAAATAAATTATTTACCAACTTATGAAACATTATTTCTCCATCTTCCTCAAAATGCCACATTTCTCTCGACAATTGAATAAATATAGTAAGTTTTGCACTTTCTGAACGATATATTATTTTGGTATCTTTACCAATATATCCCGAAAACACACTTTTACCATTTTTATACATATGTTTAACGGTACCAACTCTGCTACCTAAATACACCAATCTTTGATCAGTATATGTACAGGTATCAACCAAAGAAGATGAAAAATTCCACATCCCATCTCTCGATAAATTTACATCCTTGATGAAAATCTCCACTAAATCAAGAGTAACGGTTTCCAATTTTGAAATTTTCCTCAATACCATTTGAGCCCTAGGCGGTAGGTCTAATAATTTTTGCAATGGAGCTGACATCAATGAAATTTGGAATTTTGATTTTGTTCCTTCAATGGTATCTGTATCATCCTGGTCTTTCCGTATGTTATTAACACTGCAAATAAAAATTAACTTTTTATTTTTACCTTCTTCGAGTGACAGAAGTTCAAAAACTTGACCAACTTGAAATCCACCAGGGATAGAATTGGCCGTTACTAATACATCTTCACTTGAATCGCGTAATTCATGGAACCAAACAGTAACAACTATGGGTATTTTCATATCATCATCATTTTGAGGATTACTCTTTATTCTACTAAGGCCAAATTGTGACTCACTGGGTTTATCCAAAAAGTGGTTATTTTTTCGACTTACTATAAGGGTACTTCCGACATTTCTATTTAACGTTGAACGCAGTGCTTGGTTAGATATTGTTCGTGATCTTCCAATAGTTAAACTGGCATGGTTCGCTGACATTTGTTTTTGATTTGAGAACATTCTTAAATTAGTGTTTGATCCATTGGTTGGTGGAGGTGCCTTACTGGAACCCGAATTAAACATCCTTGAATGTTGCATAATGTTTAATTTGTAGGGTGAGTAATTTTGACTTTAATCTTCTTCAAAGGTAACCACCAAGAACTACAAGCCAAAACGATTCAAAACCTTTAGTTTTTTTTTTTTTTTTTTTTGCTTGGTTCTCACTTTCATCGGTTTTACTACGCGGAAACGATAAGTTTATTTATTACGTATTACTACAAGGGTTGATTGGTACAATAACACTTATACAGCATTTACTTTCTTGAGTACAAATTCGTCAAGAAACCATTTATGAAATCTATAATCATCTGCTAATTCTGGATGGAAAGATGTTCCTAAAATATGTCCTTGTTTTACCGCAACAATCAATTCATTATCTTTACCATCGTAGTTTTTCAACGAATATAATATTTCCACCGGAGCTTTATTTTGATAAGTATTCTCTGATTTCAACACACCTTGCTCTTTCGCATAATCCTTTTGATCTAATATCTTGGTAACAACTGGGGCTCTGATGAAAACGGTTGGAAAATCATGACAATCAGGAACGAATTTGCTGAAATCAAGGGGTTGTTGAAATGAATCAATTTGTCTACCAAATGCATTTCTACTAACTTCTATATCTAAAGCACCTAATGTTTTCTGCTCATCAATACCATTGATTAAGTGCTTTGATAAGAAGATTAATCCAGCACAAGTTCCCCAAATGGATTTTGATTCATCTGCAACAAATTTGTACAATTCTGGTAATAATTGGGTTCTTTCTGCAATATAAGACATTGAACTACTTTCGCCACCAGGAATGACCAATGAATCACACAGTTCTAGATCTTGTTTAGTTTTTACTTCTATAATCTTAAAATCATAAGCGGAATACTCTGTTGGGTTTGAATCTATGAGATGTTTGAAATATGCTATATGTTCTCTGAATGCACCTTGTAAGGCTAAAACCCCTAATATAACTGGTTTAGTAGTAGTCATTTGATAGTGTTCTTATACCCGAATGGTGATACAGAGAAAAGAATAAAATCAAGATTGGATATTTTTTTTTATATAATCAAACAGATAAATCTCTGAAGATCATACACGAAAAGAAGAATTGACTCGGATTTATTTTGTGCAGTTTATCAGTCTAGAAAATCCAAAGCGGAGAAATAAAGTTTTTGCATTTGAGACAAAGAAAATGCACATACCCACAACCCGTGGAAATTTTTTTTTTATTTTTCTCTTTTCTTTTCAATGAAATCCACCACAAGGCAATTTAATTAGTCATAGATATCAGTTGGGTAGAATGTCACCAATCCATAACCTTCCGACAGCTATATATCAATTCTGTTAGAAGGGTAGCATATAAACATGTCAAAATATGAAATACGCTAAGGAGAACAATCTAAATCACAAAAAAAGCCACTTGACTATACCTTTCCCTTTATACCCATTTAAGCGCATGCTAATATATATATATATAATGATTCATAGTCAACCTCTGATGATAATTGATGAACGGCATATCACACACTCGTTTTGGAATACTCTCAATCGACAGAGGATTATTATTTCCCGGAAAAAAGACTCGCTGTTGCTTTCAATTATGAAACATTTCTTTTTAGTGTCATGAAATTTTCTCCAGACAACCCTGACAAATGGTGGATACTTGTACCATTGAACATTAACCTCATAATCAACACCTTCCATTGACTCTATTAACTCAATTGAATATATTCATCTGCATCAACTGATTTTTTTTCATCCATCAATTGAGTCATAACCTTGGTTGTAAGAGTAATAATTAAAGAAAAAAAAATTTGCTCAATTTGTAGACAGCATTCGTTTATGTGTTCTGGTTGTAATAATTCTTCTCTCTTTCTCCACTGTTTATCTCTGTCGACTTTAAAATCGGTATCTGCACGCTGTCCTAACCTTATAATGTCGGGTGAAAGTGAGAATTTTCTATTGTTGTAAATTATTACTCATTACACTTTATTCCTATCATCCCGTACAATTAATATAACAAACGAAGTCAAAAACTAATTGAATCGTCTTTCTAAAAGTATGTCTATTACGTAATCAACATTAGCATAGTTACAGGAACAATTTACGTAGGCGTTTTCATAGTATTTTTTTTTTCTACTTTCTTTTCAGATCAATGAATTTGTAACACTTACATACATGAAATCTTGCACTCTCCCCCCCTATTAAAGTAATATTCGGCGGGAGCCAGAAATCTTGATCCACTATAAATTAAATGTCAATTTTCCAATTTCAAGTAAATCAACATCATTATAATTTTTTTCACTTTGTTTTTTTTATTTGTTTTTATTTCTTTATAGTAATTTCAATTGTTAATACTTTAATCAACCTTCCTTCATTTAATTCAATTAAAACATATCATCCCATCATGTCTGATTTCAAAGTTAAAGCCGGTTTAGCACAAATGCTTAAAGGTGGTGTAATTATGGATGTCGTTAATTCAGATCAAGCTAAAATTGCAGAAAGAGCCGGTGCTTGTGCTGTAATGGCATTGGAACGTATTCCTGCCGAAATGAGAAAATCAAACCAAGTTTGTAGAATGTCAGATCCAAAAATGATTAAAGATATTATGAATAATGTTAAAATCCCAGTAATGGCCAAATGTAGAATTGGTCATTTCACTGAAAGTCAAATTTTAGAAGCTTTGGGTGTTGATTATATTGATGAAAGTGAAGTTTTAACTCCAGCTGATACTGTTTATCATATTGATAAAACTAAATTTAAAGTCCCATTTGTTTGTGGTGCCAGAAATTTGGGAGAAGCTTTAAGAAGAATCAATGAAGGTGCTGCTATGATTAGATGTAAAGGTGAAGCCGGTACTGGTGATGTTTCTTCTGCTGTTGACCACATTAGAACTATTAAAAAAGACATCGAAGAAGCATCTAAATTGAAATCTGAAAAAGATATTGTTGAACTTGCGGAAAAATTAAGAGTTCCAGTTGATTTGTTGATCCAAGTCATTGAAACCAAAAAATTACCAGTTGTTTTGTTTTGTGCTGGTGGTGTTTCTACTCCAGCTGATGCTGCTTTATTGATGCAATTGGGTTGTGATGGTGTTTTTGTTGGTTCTGGTATTTTCAAAGCAAAGAACCCCGAAAGATTGGCTAAAGCCATTGTTGACGCTACCACCCATTTCAATGATCCTGCTAAACTTTTAGAATACTCCACTGACTTGGGTGAATTGATGGCTGGAATTTCCATCGATTCCATCAAAGACAATGAAAGATTAGAAAAAAGAGGTTGGTAAATAGGCTTACATGGTTCTTATTCCATTATATAAATGTTTATATATTCTAATTATACATTAAAAAAGTTGAATCTATTCTTAATACTAAAAATGCTTGACATGTATATTATGTTCGTAGTACTTTCTTCCATGAACAAACCATAAAATAGCACCAATGAAACATGTTATACCAAGCACAACACATGCATAATTCATGTTTGTCGATGTGACTGGATATTCCATTGGGAAATTCAACCACACCATTATAAAACAAATCCAAAGAACCGAAGCAATATTCATTGGTAAACCAAACTTACCCAAACAAAAGTAAGGTTTTATATCATAACGATTCCAAGAACATCTAGTCTTGACCAATAAACAAGCAATTGGAATTAAATAGGATAAATTAATACAAACCATCGAGGTTCCCAAAACTGCATTCAATGCACTATCCGAACCCATAATCAAAGTACCAATTATAATACAAAGCACAGTTAACAAAGTCAATGCATTGACAGGACTTTTCAATTTTGAAGAAACTTGTCCTAAATACCCACTGAATGGTAATCCATCTGATTGGGCAAAAGACCAAATCAATCTTGAGGTACTGGTATAATACATATATGAAGAACCAACAAATGTTAAAATCAAGCAAATAACACCAACGGTAGTTAATCCTCTAGATTGAAATGAATCATACATTAATTGAACAATTGGTTCACCGCCGATTGGGTTTGATAAATTATCAATATTAACCACACAGAACATGTATACGACAGCTGCGAAAAATGCCATAACTCCTGATAATGTGTTGGAAATAACCATAACTAATGGGATGTTTCTTTCAGGTTGGGCAATTTCATCAGTCATATGAACAGCACCATCAAATAATGTAACACTAGCAAGACTAGGCAACAATCCCAAAAAAAATACTACCCCATTTGAGGACCACCCAGTTTCATTGATTATGTGTTTGAAAACAAATTCTGTAGATTGTTTAGGAGATTTAACCAACAATGTAATAATGATGAAAAAAGTCCCAAAATTGATCACTCCGACAGATATGTTAGTAATCAAAGGTAACAATCTCACAAAGAAAACATTGATTGAATAACCAGAAAGAAATACTGCCAAATATACAGCATAATAATGAGAAGTCTTTGGAATATAATCCTCATGATATAATTGTGCCAATGATAAAATAAACATAGATGCAACAAAAGTTGAACTGAAACAAGCAAAGATCCAACCAGCACAAGATAATATACCTGTGACGAAACTAAGCACTCTTTTGCAACTATCCGAAGCTAAACAATAAGTCCAATGAACTTGGGCAGAAGAATGTGGATATGCAGAAGCCAATTCAGCTAAACAATAGCAGATTATTAAATCAAATATAATAGCCAAGATAAATCCATATATTAACACAGGACTTCCCCCAACACCGATAACTGTACTCAAAAATGTCCCTATTGCCAAGGATGAACAAATTAATGTATATTGAAATGCACATGTACTCCATAAATTGAAATTTTTCTCTAGTTTAACTGGTTCCTCCTCTGTGATGGATCCAAAAGATATATCATCTCTGACATTGCTAGTAACAATAGCTGGTTTTTCTTTAGATGAAGACATGTTTGTACTATATGGTGGTGTAGATGTATTTGCACTGTATGATGACGTAGACATTGTTGCTTTTAATGATGATGTAGATGAATTAAAAAAAAATTAATCGTTCTGTTTAAAACGAATGTCTAGTGATATTTATACACAATTAGTTATTAATTGTTTATATCTTTCGATGAGGGGCTTGAGGGGGAAGGTTTCTAAAATATTCCGCTTCTATTGTACAAGAAATATTTAACCCTTGATACCGTTTGGCTAGACTTTATTTTTTCACAATCACGTTATCAGATCAATTTTAATATGGGCTGCTATCCATATTAGTACAAGATCCAAGATAATAATAAAATGTTCAACTTTGTTAGCCACATATCTTAATCAATTTATTGGTAATATTATTTGTCTATCATTTTTTTCTTTCTTTTTTTTTTCGCGTTATCAAAGCTTATCATCGAGTTACTATTGGCGACAAGAGGACGGAATTACTGACCACACAAAGTGGATATTTTTTCTTTCTTTTCCATACGATGCCGCTAACTATCAAAAGCGGAATTTTATTCCGTTCACCGATGTATGTTTAGCACATTCACCGGAATCACCTCCACTCGTTTTGAAATTGAATAGTTGATAAATTGCTTTTAGAATCTCCACATTCTTCTATTATTCTTAAATTCCTTGATTACTGGGTTTTAGTATCAGAGATATGCCGATTAGGCTCAACTTGAAACTTGATTATGATTTCGGAATTCTTGTTAACTAGCGGGTGATGATTTCACTGATCTAGGAAATCAGAGGCTCTATCGCTATTATCTATTGCTACTCTCAAAGAACATCAGATGACTATTATCATTAGTTCAAATGATATTCGTGTGGAGGAGTTACATCTTGATATTGGTTCCAAAATCCACAAGTTTGTGGTTTTTACAATTCGTTTAGGTATTCAAATTATGCAACTAAAATATCGCAATAGAGTTCTGACTATTCATTTGCAGTACAACCGTTGATCTTGCGTATAGTTTTCTACTTTTCTGTATGCATTGTAAGACCCTACACTTCTTATTGTTAATTTTTTTTTTTCTCTTTTGCAGTAAAAACGAAAAAAAAAATACAAGTACAAAAAATTTTTCGTTTCATGCATCGCTCTTCTCCACTACTATCAATAACAACAAATGACTAAAGAAACAAAACCACCATTGGATTCTCGAATAGGTAAAGATTCCCCATTTGAATTTGGTCAAAGATATTTAGAAAATGAAGAAGATGTATTTAATCATAATGCATGGGATCATGTTGAATGGGGAGAAGAACAAATTCAACAAGCTAAAGAATTAATTTCAAAACAATATGAACATCCAGTTAAAGAATTTGATAAAAATTTATATAATTCAAATCCAGCTAAATATTGGGATATTTTTTATAAACATAACAAGGAAAATTTTTTTAAAGATCGTAAATGGTTACAAATTGAATTTCCTTCATTATATAATGTTACAAGTAAAGATCATCAAGAACCAACTACAATTTTAGAAATCGGTTGTGGTGCTGGGAATACATTCTTTCCAATTTTAAATCAAAATAAAAATCAAAATTTGAAAATATTTGGTTGTGATTATAGTAAAGTAGCAGTTGATTTAGTTAAAAGTAATGAATCATTTGTTGAAAATCACGAAAAGGGAGTTGCTTATTCTTCAGTTTGGGATTTAGCTAATCCTGAAGGTAAATTACCTGAAGATCTTGAACCAAATTCTGTTGATATTGTAATCATGGTGTTTGTCTTTCTGGCTTTACATCCAGATCAGTGGAAACAAGCCGTTGATAACTTATCTAAAGTTTTGAAACCAGGTGGTGAAATATTATTCAGAGATTATGGTAGATATGATTTGGCTCAAGTAAGGTTTAAAAAAGGTAGATTATTAGATGATAATTTTTACATTAGAGGTGACGGTACTAGAGTTTACTTTTTCACTGAAGAAGAATTGGAACAAATCTTCGTTACTGATGGACCATTTAAGAAAGAAAAGATTGCTACTGATAGAAGATTGTTGGTTAATAGAAAGAGACAATTAAAGATGTATAGAAATTGGTTGCAAGCTGTATTTAAAGGATAATTAATGTAATATATAGAATATTATCTAGATGTTTGAACAATTTCCAGATCTCCTGAAGTGATTCATTTACCAACGGAGTAGCGTCTATTCCTTGGATAAACGGATGTGCCAACTTGGCCAAATTTGCCGCGTGTAAGTCTAATATCTCACCAAGTGTTTGTGATTTTGATATTGGCACTTGGATAACTGTTGGTGAACCAGCAATATAGATCTTGACGGGTATTTTGTCAATTGATTTTATGATCTTTCTATTTATAGAAGCAAAATTAGTTAAATTTCTTGATAGTATAGATTTCCATAAAAGTTTGGAATTGTCTTCGCTCAATTGCATGATTGGTTTTGCAGTTCCATTAATCACAAAACAAGACTGTTTCAATTGGTTGGTTAATACCTGATGCAATGTCTTTAAATAGTCAACTTCTCCATTAGGAAGTAGTTCATTAAACGGGATTACGTGCTCTATAGGATAGTCATCGTCGTATTTCATGGTTAATGTCCAGCTGTCTATATTTTCACGGGCTGGTAAATATAAATAATCGTACAAAACACCGACAGGTAAATTCCATTTTATCGGAACCTGTTCGTATTCTAACCAAACGGGAATGTTCGATAGGTCGATGTTTGTGAAATTCTTGAAATATCTAATTATTTCGGGGAATACAATTGGGAAGTATGAATTTCTATGAATAAATAGGAGATACTCTAAGTTCTTGTTTTCTGTTGGCAATTCGAGAATAATTTTGACATTAATTGACCCATTCCATAGTTTCTTCTTAATCTCCGATAAGTTCTCCAATTGAACTCTGGATTCTCTTTCTACTTGCATGATGAATGAAAAGTGATGATGAGATGTTGATGAGATGATGTGGTCGAATAGTACGAATAACAATACATCAGCCAGCCATCTTACCCTATGCGGAAATTTGATTTCTCTGTCTCTGGTTGTCTAGTTCTTCTTTTTTTTTTTTTTCTCTCTCTCTCTCTCTCTCTCTCTCTCGCTCTACTGTTGCGTGCACTGGCGATAAATGCCTGTTGCCAGATTTATTTGTATAAATCAGTTTTGTGATGTCAATACACAAAGGAAATTTTAAGTTTGCCAGATTGCAGCGAAGTAGAACGTGAAATTTGGGGTTATCATCGTTTTGTTCTACTCCACTAAATCTCAAGTAGATAAGCCAGCAATTGTATCGATGGTCTTGTCATCCCACAACATTACCCGTACCATTTCATATCCGGACCAAAAACTAACGATGAATGACAAGTTCCTGTGTGATATAAATCCCATGGGTCATCCGCTCAACGGAAAAAATAAAAATCCCCGAACCCACAATTTGCTTTTCTTTTTCTTTTGGTCAGTTAAATTTGGTTTCTATTTTTTATTGTCAATTCTCCGTTGTCACCCACAACCTCCATCTTAAGAAAATATAATATTTTACAACAGAAGCTTTTATTTTTCACCATTTCTTCATTGCTGCGGTTTTATTATACATTATAAAAAAAACTGTCAAACTCAAACACTGTCAAATATTATCATTATTACACTATTACATTGTTACTACTTCTTCCTGAATTATCGAACTATCAATGAAGAATTCAAATAATAAGCAACGACTTTCACTGTTGGATTTACCACCACCTATTCCTGCTGCATTGGATACTTTAAACTTGGATTATGTGGCTGACTCTTATCAACCAGGACAATACGAGTTATCAGATTTACCAGATAAGATACCCATTATAAATGAAAGAACTGGTAGTTTTAGAAGATTTATCAAGAGAAAAACCCCAAGAGATAGAAGAAGAATAGTCAGTGCACCACCTGGTACCATTCTAGAAAAAGCACTTCCGAAACCACCTGCAACTTCTAGAAATTCGTTCTATGCAACTCCAGCTTTGCCATTACCAAAAGCATCGTCCACCCCGTCATTACCCAAACCAAGAACTTTACGTCCCAAACCTAGACCATTTTCAATGGCTCCAAGATCCATTTCTTTAATTAACGAAAATATACCCCCAATTCTTACGACACCAGGTCACAACCCCAGGAATAGTATGGTCATCGGAGAAGATTCAGATCTCAAGTTGCAGCCACAACAAAGCAACCTGTCTTCTGACTACAACTCCATAATATCAGACTATATAATGCCTATGGATTATTACAGCCCAAAAGATCAACAAGATGCCAATTTAGATTCAAACAGTTTTGTGGATAGTTTGTTTTCTGAAGATAAACCTGCTAATAATAATAGACAATCAATTTCGTCAAGTGAAGAAATGGGTAATCCAATAATTGAAAACCCACTTAATTTACCTAAAACAAGAGACAAGCAGAAAGTTAGATTTACAGATAAACCAAGTTCATATAAAATTAAACCAGATTCATTAAGGTACTATCTTGATTTACCTCAAGATTATAATGAAAGTCGATTCCCACTGGTTCCTAAGAATTCTCACTTTGATGAGCTTGAGTCACGATACCAAAATAAGGTTGAAGAGAAACATCGTTCATTTTCAGATTTCACGCATTTTAAGGTTCATATGATAGATAATCCTTCAACCACAGCCGACAAACAAGAAAAGCGTAGATCATTTTCCGATTTTACTAATTTCAAAGTGAGATCTGTTTCTGTTCCTACCCTGCAACCAAGTCTGAATCGATCTACTACACCTACTACAAAAACAAATATCAAGTCATTCTTCAACAGGTTCAAATCAAAGGATGTTTCAAAGGAAAAATCATTACCACCATTGCCTTGTGAAAAAAGTCAACCTAGACAGAAAAAGTATTATTTTGAATAACGTTAATGTAACATTATAAATAGAATATGCATGTATTACTATATTATTAATAGAAGTTTATTTACGCTTTACTCAAGTAGTGTTCATCACCACTTAATTCTTGTAATCTGGCTGCAGCCTGTTCACTAGTTAAATCTCTTTGAGGTTCACCCAACATTTCAAAACCAACACAGAATTTTTTAACAGTAGCAGATCTTAACAATGGTGGATAGAAATGGATATGGAACCAAGACATTGATTCATCTTGTTCATGATCACATTTAAATGGAGCTTGATGAATACCCATAGAATATGGAAATGAAGTATTAAACAAATTATCATATTTTGTTGTCAAAACTTTCAAAATATCTGCCAAATCTTCCTTTTGTTTATCATTGAACTCTTTGATTGATTTCAAATGAGTCTTAGAAACTAATAATGTTTCAAATGGCCACAATGCCCAATATGGAACAACGACAATGAAATTATCATTCTGAGCAACAATTCTTTGTTTTTCTTGAATTTCTAATTCAACGTAATCTTGCAAAAGATGAGTATTGTATTTTTCAAAATATTCTCTCATGTTTGTCAATTCATCACGTACTTCAGTTGGAATTACATCTAAACACCATGCTTGACCATGTGGATGTGGGTTGGAACAACCCATTGCAGATCCTTTATTTTCAAAAATTTGTAAATACTTGTATGGTGAGATGTTGTCAATAGCTTCTTGGTATAAGTCATTGTATAATTTTTGCCATGAATTAACCACACCAAGAACCTCTGATTTTGACATTAATGGTAAAGTCAAGTTATGCTTAGGAGAAAAACAAATGACAAAACATTTACCTCTAACACCTTGAGTTTTTAATAACCTTCCTTTTAAATTATCTTTATCTGATTCCTTTCCCACATACTCCGGTTGATCTAATCTAACAGCTGGATAATCATTAGTGAATATAAATGTTGATTCATATTTAGGATTCATATCACCAGTAGCTCTAATATTCCCAGGACACAAGTAGCATTTAGGGTCATATTCAGGTAAAGCAGACTTTTTGATTTCTTCTCTAGCACCTTGCCAAGGTCTTTTAGCTCTATGAGGTGAACATAAAACAAATTTATTAGTCAATGGATTCAAGCGACGGTGAGAATGATTGGTGAAATCGAATTCTTGGGTCATTTTAATATAAGTAGGAGTTGAAGTTAGTGGATTTAGAAGATGTTCTAGTGACATGATTTGAAATTAAAAATGTGGATATCAAGGATTCTAGGGGGTGGTTTATATAGTTGGGAAGGGAAAATCTCTATGGTACAATAAACAAAAACGAAAAAAAAAAAGAAAGTAGGGAAAATGCAAATGAAGAATTGACAAACGTGGAATATAGTCTATATCCCAAATAATGTCATATAATACAAAAACAGATATGGACTTTATTATCCGGAAGTATTCTGGTGAAGTAGATTTTCAGATTCTGATATAATTTTTTTTTTTTTTGTATCAAATGATACTTTTCTTTTTTTTTTGTTGTTGGTGTCGCTCACTGTGTGAAGAATGGACGGCGTGTTGAAGAATGCAGACACTTTTTTTTGTGTTATTTTGAGGCTTGTTAACTATGGCAAATGAAAAGTACAACGTTACATTTTTTTCTGATGATGCGATCTGAACCCCCACGCAAAAACCAGAGCAAATATACACAAAATAGACAATGACCTGGAATAATAAAATTGAAGTTCTTCCCGTTTTCCCCTGCCATGAAGGTTTTCATGTTTTTTTTTTTTTTTTTAATTTTAATTTTAATTTTAACAAATATTCTATTTGTCTACTTTAACAAAGCAGTTACTACTATTTACAATGACTGTTACATATACAAAAAAAGTATTGGTTACTGGTGGTGCTGGATTTATTGGTTGTAATTTCTTGAGTTATATAGTCCCAAAGTACCCCCAGGTACATTTTACTTGTATTGATAAACTTAATTATGCTAGCAATAGTCACATAATCAAACAACTTGAATTATTGCCAAATTTTTGCTTCATTCAGTTGGATTTATCTGAAAGTTTAGAAAAGTTGTTAGATATCACAAGAGATACTACTGATATTATCAATTTTGCTGCAGAATCATGTGTAGATAGGTCATTTCTGGAACCGTTATATTTCACTAAAAACAATATTTTTGCTACTCAAAATTTATTAGAATGTCATAGACTTAATCGAAACATAAATTATATCCTACACATTTCAACAGATGAAGTATATGGAGAGCTGGTAAGTAATGTTGTGGAAGACGACCATTTGATGAACCCTACTAATCCATACTCTGCTAGTAAAGCAGCTATTGATTTAATAATACAGTCGTATCAATATTCATACAAGTTGCCGATAACAATACTTCGACCAAACAATGTTTACGGTCCATTACAATATCCTGAAAAAATCATCCCATTAACTATAAAGTGTCTACATGAAAAAACACCAATCCCAATTCATGGTAACGGTACCAACAAAAGACGATATTTGTACGTTCTTGATTTAGTGTTGGCTATTGAAATCATATGGAAAAGCCAACAAATTACTACAAATCAAATCTATAATGTTGGCGGGACAGATGAGTTGGATAACAATTCATTGGTCAACTTGATAATGAATGTATTTCAAACCCCAGGAGAAATACAATATGTTAAGGATAGAAAGTACAACGATTCAAGTTATTCAATAGATACAACAAAACTAGCTGCATTAGGTTGGGAACCAAAAATTTCTATAACACAAGGATTAGAATTATGCAAACAATTCTCTAACCTTCCCATCGAACAATGAACTTTTAATAGGCATATCCAATGAATAAAACGGATCTTTCATAACATAATCTGAATAGACAATATACAATTGACGGAACAATTCCTCTATGTTGTCATAACTACCTGAATTCGGCGCCGTTATGATTATGAATTTTAACCCACTAACTGATTGGAATATACAAAGATTAAATAAATCAGTTTCTATTCTTTGTAAACCAGATCTATTACTATTCGGACTAACAGCTTTACCTGTATTTAAAACAATGGAATTCTGAGACGAGTTATATTCTTCTGTATTTGATTTTGAACTTCCAGTATGTATACTTGAAGTTAATCTTGATCCAATAGCATGAACACCGTGTAAAGTACCTGCTAACACTAAGTAATCATTAGCTGTTAGTTTGCTTAATCCTGGAGATAATTCATTTTGATAAATAAGACCACCTGCTTTGTTAAGTATTAAAAGAGAGTATGCTTTCATTAATGTGTCGGTATGTATTAGTTGTTATCCACTGCTTTTGAGAGTGTGGGTGATTTTTTTTTTTCTTATTTCTTCCATCAATTTCAACTGGGTTTTTTTTGTAATTATTATTTTTTCGCTCATAAAATTTGAGTTGATCTGTCTTAACAATACAATCTCTACAATGGTTGTTACCAATAATGATTAATTTTGCAACACAGAAATTATCAAATCATCAATAGTCTGGTTGATTTATTTATTTGTTACTAAATCCATACACAATCTTACTACCATAGACTTCACCTTTCTTCAAAATGACTTGATTCTTCCATTCTTCCTTGTTAATAGCATCAATAAATCTACTTGGTTCAACACAGAAACCACATCTTTTAACAAAACCCTTGGTATTAACACCATCACCAGTATAGAATTGGAATGCTGGTTCAGTGGTTTGCACAGTGAATTTGTTGTTGGTTTTTGGATGAGTAGCTTCAAGTACAAGTTTCAATGGCTGGTTTCTGGTATCAATTCCACAGTTGTCATCCACAACGAAACAGTTATCAAAGGCAAGATCTTTGGTTAAAACAATTGTATTGGTTGCATTTTTGTTGGCAACAAATTTACCAGTTGGTATTAATTCATCGTCAACTTCCATCATTTTGTCGGTGATTAATTTGACTTCGGTTCCTTCGATATCTTCGGCATTTGAAACAGTGAAATAACTGTGGTTGGTCATATTGACAATAGTTGCTTCTGCACCAGATAACAATTTACATTCATATTCAATTGCAATGTCGGAATTATCAATGGTATAGTGGACAATAGCTTCAACTTCACCTGGGAAACCGTCATTGCCATCTTTATCGACAATTAAGAAATCAACCAAGAATTTGCCATCTTTTTGTTTAACAACAGGACCAAGGAAATTTTGTTTATCAACTCCATTAAAACCAGCATGTAAGTTGTTGGAACCTTCATTAGTAGACAATTGGTATTTCTTACCATTCAATTCAAATTGACCCTTGGCAATTCTATTGGCAAATCTTCCCACAGTTGTCCCAAAGAATGGATTGGACTTGTCCTTGAAATCCTCAGCATTGTCGTATGCTTTAACCATACTGCAACCATCTAATTCAACAGCTTGGATCAAGGCACCACGGTTAGCTAAACTTACTTTCAATGGACCAGAAACAAATGTATGCAAACGGTTGTTGTATCCATCAAATTGTGACCAAGTGTAATTTTCAATTTTGAAACCATATGGGTTTTCTGTGGTCCATTTCCATAAATCCTTACAAGCATCATCAATATTAAGTTCAGCTTTCCATTCCAATTCCTTGTTGGCACGATCTGGTTTAGCAGTTAAATCCAAAACATCACCTGCACGTCTGCCAACGATTTCATAAGGCAATTCTCTGCCAACAGCTTTACAAAAAGCATGATAAACATCGAAAACGGTTGACCCTTTACCAGTTCCTAAATTCCATTCACGGTATAATCCTTCACTGCTGTTGACTTTGTTTTTCAAATAATTTAATGCAGCAATGTGTCCCTTTGCCAAATCAACGACATGGATATAATCTCTAATTGGGGTACCATCATGGGAGTTGTAGTCATCTCCAAAGACAGACAATTTTTCACGTCTACCACTTGCAACTTGGGCTAAATATGGCAACAAATTGTTTGGAATACCTAAAGGATCTTCACCAAGTAAACCAGATGGATGGGCACCCATTGGATTGAAATATCTCAAGATTGCAACTTTCCATAAGTTGTCACTAGAGTACATGTCTTTCAAGATTGATTCAATTATGAATTTGGTTCTACCGTATGGGTTGGTTGGATCCATTGGACAATGTTCTGGGATTGGAATCATTGAGTTGTCACCAAATCTAGTGACATCACCATAAACAGTAGCAGATGAACTGAAAACAATAGTTTTGACATTGTTTGATTTACAAACTTCCAACAAGTTGATGGTTCCTGAAACATTATTATCATAATAATCCAATGGAATTTCAGTTGATTCACCAACAGCCTTCAAGGCAGCAAAATGAATAACTCCAGAAAATTTATATTCTTGGAACACTTTATTCAATTCAGCTGTGTTTCTAATGTCGACATTATAAAAAGGGACATGTTGTTTGACAATATATTCAATTCTGGCAACTGCATCATAGGAAGAATTACTTAAATTATCAACAATAACTACTTTGAATCCGTGGTTGATTAATTCAATAACAGTGTGAGAACCAATATAACCGGCCCCGCCAGTAACAAGAATGTATTCGTCGTTTGACATCATGATGGTATAAATGATTAAATGTGTTTTTGATAAAGAACAAATAGTTAAAAACTTGTGAAATGATTTTCCATCTGTGAAATTTTTGTATTTATAGTCATTACCAGGCGGTAATAATGCTTGAATTTTTTATTTTTTTAAAAAAAATATAAATAAAAGAATATTATTGAACCTCCTCAATTAAAACTGACAAGGGGATCTAGTCAGGGAAGTTCCCTCTTCAAAAATGTAACGTTGTATCGAGTAGGGAAGGTCAGAAGGTACAAAAAAAAAAAAAGAAACGAAGACCTAATTCACCCCCACCACGAATTTCCTATTGTTTATATCGACGGAAATCTGTTGAACGTGTTTGATCATCCGGTTGGTTCTTTTTGCAATTCTACTTTGAATGCCGACATTGAAATGTTTTAGGATAATGAAAGCGGAGGAAGCAACTAACAGTCCTCCCGAGACTCTAATAATAACTAGTTGTTATTTTAAGAAAATTGAGTGATTTTTTTTTTCCAAATTTTGAATTGTTTCTTGTTGAAGATGTTTGTGTTATAAGCAAAATAAAGACTGGAATTGAGCTGCCTTCATGCAAACTTGCGGCAATAGAACTACAGAAAAAAAATGTCTGAATTTAAGTTTTTTAAACCTGGCGAGAAGGCTATCGGAAAAATTCCTTAATTTCCAGCCACAAAAGAAAAAGATAAAATTTGTATTTCTGTGGGGACGGTTGAATTTGGAAAACAATAACATTTTGAGTATTTTTGGTGATGAACTCACCCGACACTGAATTTCGCTTAAGTATGGAGAATCTTGATGTAACGTTACATTGTGGATGGTAACTTGTATGGCAAGGGTATCATTGTTTATTTTTGTCTGGGGGAAAAATGGGCAGACTTTACAAAAACAAATATAATTATTGAAGGCAATTTTGTATTGAAGATGGATAAATTATTCTACTATTGTTTGGTTTTGCT
Source organism: Candida tropicalis MYA-3404 (assembly GCF_000006335.3). Classification (NCBI taxonomy): domain Eukaryota; kingdom Fungi; phylum Ascomycota; class Pichiomycetes; order Serinales; family Debaryomycetaceae; genus Candida; species Candida tropicalis. Next base: position 769,557 of record NW_003020058.1, on the reverse strand, counting down.
TCCGATAAATGGAGTAATTTGGGGAGTTAAGAATTAAGAATAGGAGATTTGATTATGAAAGAAAACAGAATCTGAAGTCATCCCCTCCCATGTTGTTCATATATAAAAAATAATGAATAGCTCTAGGTGATTTTTCTTTTTTTTTTGTTTGTTTGTTTGTTTTTTACAAAGATCTGATTTTGTTCATAGTAATAAACACTATGTCTGTACCAGTATTTAAAAATTTATCATTTTATTCTGATCCTCATTCTAATGAACCAAGGTACCAAGAAGTAGTCAAGACTTTTTCTGTTAACTTCCCTAATGATTCCATTCATTTTTTTGCTAGATCTCCAGGAAGAGTCAACTTAATTGGTGATCATATTGATTATAATTTTTTCCCAGTTTTACCAATGGCTATTTCAAATGATGTTATTGCTGCGGTAAGTGTTGATAGTGATAGCAAAGAAATCATCATAACCAACACAGATAGCAAAGATTTCCCAAGAGAAGTTATTCCACTTGACAAGAAAGTATCCATTGATCAAGAACATCATTCATGGGCAAATTATTTCAAATGTGGCTTGATTGTTGCTGAAAAGTATTTGAACGAAAATGGGATCAACAATCTCAAAGGTATGAAACTTACATTTAATGGTAATGTACCAACAGGAGGGGGGTTGTCATCGTCAGCTGCATTTTGTGTGGCCTCAACTTTAGCAGTTATTAAAGCAAATGGTATTGATAATATTCCTAAAGAAGACCTCACCAGAATCACTGTTGTGAGTGAACATTATGTTGGTGTTAACACAGGAGGTATGGATCAATGTGCCAGTATCTATGGTGAACTGGACCATGCATTATTGATAGAGTTCAAACCTAAATTAACTGCTAAACCATTTAAATTTCCTATTGATGATTTGATATTTGTTATTACCAATAGTTTGCAAGTAAGTAACAAACACGAAACAGCACCTATTCATTATAACCTTCGTGTCGTGGAAATGGGTATTGCTGCAGATTTACTAACCAAGAAATTGGGTTTGCAAAATAGTATTCCTAGAGACTCAAACATTGGTACAAGCAGTTTACGTGGTGTTATGGATGGTAGATTTAATCATTCATGGGATGGCAATGATTACACTGTTGGTATTGAGCAATTAAAGCAGATGATTGATGTGGTAGAAAAAGAATTAACCAATCAAAAGGGATATTCAATTGAAGAATGTTGTCAAGAATTGGAAATAACATGTGAGAAGTTTGTTGCTAAGTATCTTTCCAAGTTCCACGTTGAATTCAAGACTTTGAAGCTTTACCAAAGAGCCAAACATGTATATAAAGAAAGTTTAAGAGTATTGGAAACATTAAAAGCTATAGCAACTATTCATAATCGTGAAGAATTTTTAATGGAATTTGGAAAATTAATGAATGAATCACAGGGCTGATTTAGATGTATTAAATGAATCCTCTAATGATAAATTAAACAAAATTTGTGAAATTGCATTGAATAATGGGGCATTTGGTTCAAGAGTTACTGGAGCTGGATGGGGAGGTTCAATTGTTCATTTGACCACCGTGGACAAAGTAGAGGGGTTGATTGAAGGATTGACTCGTGATTATTACAATGTGGAATTCCCCGACCTTGAACCTGGTTTAGATGGTGCCATAATTAATAGTAAACCTTCAATAGGAAGTTGTATAATTATAGGTAGTGAATTTTTGCAGTAATTGCACGATTTTATTTTATTTTTTTCTTTATCGAAATTCGCATGTGATATTTCGTAGTATTGCTGCAAAAAAAAAAAAAATAGAAAAGTAATACCGGAGTTGTTCCAGGATCAAATATCACATGCAAATTCCAGATTATTCTTACTTGCTACATATAGGTGATTCATTTCCTAAATAGATGTAAACTCAAACAAGCAACGGTTTCTAAAATAAAAATTAGTACATTGTTGATGAGATAAAGAAATTTTATGTTCTAGATTTAGTGCCAAAAAAGAATGAAATTGACTACAAGGAAGAAACAAACAAAACTAGCCCCTTGCATGTCATTGGAGAGAAAGATCACAGGCAAATTGAAACAACTAGTGAATAAATCAAACAAACCCCTTTACTTATACTATTAGAAAGTTAATCGAAGTGACCAAATAGGATTAGATTGCTCTTGGATGAAATTACATTCATTAAGCAAAAAAATTAAGAGATCTCTAAATTTATACATATCATAAAGTGTATTCTAAGTGCCTAAATATAGATTTTATTAAGTAATCATGTAGTTGAGTAATGATAATAAACGTGTAACTCTGTGGATATAAGGAGGGGCGGACTTTTCATGTAATATGTCTAGATAGGTGACAATTAACGAAACATCAATCGATTATAATAATTCAAACTTTCAGATGCAAAATAAGTACTATGGGGTATTAGAAGAAAGCAAAAACTATAGTGAAAATAAGGTACGAGACTTTAAATAAAAAACAATTATGTAAGCTATTTTCTTTCTTAATCGAACAATTTTGATCTTTATGTTTTATTTTTTCTTTGTCTATGGATGTCAGTGACGGGGTTAATATGCGCGATTGATTAAAGTTTGTTACTTTGTTGTAGATCGATTCCCTAAGTCGGAATTACCAAAAACAATACCTGACTGGCACGTGAGCAAGTGACAATTGGAAATAAGAATATAGGAATAGAATTTACTACAAACCAAATTTAAAGGCAAAAATTGGCTATGATATGTGACAGTTGACTAAAATCTGTGCAGTGTTGCGATTACATTTTTTTTGTTTGTCACCTCCGAATATCTCCTACTAACACTTCACTTAGACAGCAGGAAAAAAAAAAATCAGCCAATACTTGATTTCTAACAAACGACAAAGTTATCGTGCCCAACTTATCGTACATTTATGCCCCCCTTTTTGACCCCTATTGATTAGATCAAATGCAACAAATGTGTAAGAGATACGGCTCAGAATTATTTTTGGTTATCTATATCGTATATAAATTGTTGAATTGCAAAATGAAAATATTTTTGGGGTTGTCGAATGGAAGGAAGGGAGGTCAAAGTCCGAGAAAAAAAAAAAGAAATCAAAATGCAACCTTTAACTTTCCTATTTTCCCCGTATGTAAAAAACCGGAATCACAAGAAAAAAGTATCGTTGCTCTTGAGTATCTGATGATGATTGCGAAAAGAGAAATGGATATATCGAACATGAAGACAGTTGTAGTGATTACCTGGTGAAGATATTCAAGCCATAGTTCAGAGGTTGGGTTTATTGTAGATCATTTAACTAATAATTATTGTTTGCAAGTTTTAACAAAGCATGCAGAATGTTACATTTCTCTAGATAATCGAAAATCGATTAAGTCTCTTGGGTTAAAGCTAGCTGCTGTCAAAAAAGTAAAGAATTCTAATGATAACTTTAGCATGTGAAAAAAAGAACAAGACAAGAACTGTGGTTATCTATGAGTTTTTTTTAGTAGAATCTACCTGACTAGAATAGGTAGCAGTTAGCGATGAGATGGAGATTCGCATTTTGCAGTTTATCCCGTTGTCCTATTTCATCTAAAAGGATCTCAAAATGAGCAGGAAAGAGAAGAAGAAGAAAAAAAATTTCACATGAAATTCTAGATGAGAAGAGATAACACGTCTACGTGTTAGTAACTAAACCATAATGATAGAGAGATATTGTAATAGATGAGACGAGTAAAACATGGGGAAAAGAGGTGGTGATTGTAAAATTGATGATCATTCATTTATATACCCTTTTATTTGTTTGATTCTGATTATATTGTAATGTAATTATGGTCCTATAATAATTTATAAGGTGATTTCCCACTTATTTTTCTTTCTTGTGATTTCGGTATTTAGGAATGGTGTGATTTCCGTCAGGCAAGTCGTTTACCCAAGAAAAAAAAAAAAAGAAAAAGAAGAATCACTGAGCCGCAACCCGTAGTGGATAAATTTCATAGTGACCTAATTGCTTTTCCATAGATTCCCCCGTGCGAAGTCGGGTTAAGGAAACTAGTCGTCGTACCACTCACCGTACCCGTCGCGCGGTAGAACACAACTGAACCCCAAAAATCAAATCCAACAGAAAAATAAAACAACAGATCAGAATTAAGCTTTACGCACCAAGTTGTATGTACCACGCCTCTGTTACAGAGTATCTTTTTCTCCCCCTCCTTTCCTCCCCACTGCGGGAAGTCAAATGAGCTAACCGTCAGATTGGTTAATTCAGTTGCTCTCCTACTGTTGGTTGAACCTCTATGTCTCTCACCTTTTTTTTTCCGTATTATTCGCGAGACATTAGCAGATGAAATGGTTTCTTTTTTTAGATAATTTATTGTATTATACTATTGACTTTAGCTTAAGTCCGCCAAATTCTATGTGGGTTTGATGATGATATATTTAGGATACATATGATTCATATTTTTATGATTCTTTCCTTATTTTACGGATTTTGACAAATCTCATGCGACTACTTAGAAAGGGCTGACTACATTACGTGAGTGTGTCATAATTGCTTTCAATCTTATTTAAAGATAGATTTATTATTATAATTATTATAATATGACTTCAGAACTTCGTCATATTGATGTATGTTTCTGTTGGTTTCGTTTCATATGAATTTTAGTTTCACTCGCTTTCCTTCCCGTATACAGCTTTTAAAAAACAGCCAGTTGACTCATAGTTACACAAAACAGTATGAGTAGAGAACAGAAAAAAAAAGAAATACGTTGAGTATGCAAAATATGTTACACAAAAGTTCATAAATCCCATCCCTATTGTATCCGAAACGAACAGTGAAAGAAGAAGAAAAAAAAAAAAGAAAAATCTCACACCACACATGCGGATAATTCTGGCTGTATAGATTTTATTTTTACAACCAATATAAAATTATCACCAAATCCTTGGTTGTCAAAAAAAAAACCAAAATGAATTACTGTTTTATTACGAATCTTATCTTTTCATTAATTACTTTCTTAATCTTTTACGACTACTACTAGCTACTATTTCAACTACTTTAGATGACTCTAGATATTTTACCAATGTTCGATAACTACTATCAACAACCTTATCAACTTCCACATACTCCACCACAAGATCACCACGATATGTTTCATCCTGCTCAAAACCAAATCCAAATGAAGCCCTTATGGTTATATGTTAACCTCTGACTACAGATTGGCTAGATATATCGGGGCTGGTTC